>NC_092100.1:26103479-26383640 GCF_045679555.1 Salvelinus alpinus
AAGTAGTCATTCAAAAATCATGTTAACTATTATTGCATACAGTGTTGTCCATGAAATTTACATGACACATTTTTACTCCTGTACTTATTTATGCTTGCCATAACAAAAGGAGTTGAATACTAAGACTCAAGACTATAACTTTTTTTATTAATTTGTAAAAATGTCAATATAATTCGACTTTGACATTGTGTGGTATTGTGTTTAGGCCAGTGACCCCAAAAATAGGCCAGTGGCCCAAAAAATCTCAATTTAAAACAGCAAAATGTGGGAAAAGTTGGGGTATGAATACTTTGAAGGCACTGTCCAATACCATTTTTAATTTAACTTATTGTGCATGTATCTGGACACAGGTAGCAAGACAAATAGCAAAGCAAGACAAAAAACTAAAGTCACTAGAGAAGGGGAACCTTGCATCTCTGAGAAATTCAAATTAAAAAGTCTATTACAGGAGCAAACAGATAGGGGATTCAATTAACCATATGAGCACAAGACGTTGAAAGATGGGAACCACCATAAATTGTCAAAGATGCAATATCCTGCACAAGAGTTTGCTGTGGTAACTTGCATCAATCTATCTTCATCCCTCAGTCGTGTTGTTTTCTTCTCTTTTGCTTATGGTCTTTCTTCATCTCATTTTGTCTCTTTATTCAGCTTTTCTTCCTTGAGGAGAAGTGGAGTACAGCTCTTCTCACCAACACAGCTATGTTGCCATGGAAACAAGGAGGTGAAATGGAGACATGTTTTTGTTGTTTCCAGGGAGAACCAGGTGGAAAGCATCTCTGTATTCAGGTGCACTGGCAAACTGATCATATGAACGATGAAGACAATCGATGTTGATCTTGCTCATTTAATGATATATTCTAACAATCATAGCAGGTTTCAGTGGTCAGTGTTCATGATCAATTCTATAGCTCTAGTAATGAACACAATGAATTTACCAACACTGTGCTCACCTTATTCAATTATACCCCATGTGTCTTTATAGGATGTTTATATCAACTAAATTTGAGGATGAATGTATTTTGGCACCAAAAAAAAGATGGTAAAAAGCACAGACAAAGCACTCATTGTAAATTATTTTGAGAATGTATAGAAGGTACATAAATACTGCCAGGCGCTTCTACATACCGATGCAAATAAAATATGAAAACAGCTATTCACAAAATGCAGCATCAAATCTCTGCTTCCATTGTATATGCATTATGGGTATTGCTAGCCAAGTACTCTCCACCATTTTCTCATTTGCACATGTTATGAACATCAGAGACCAGTAGATGGCAGTTGCCTCTGGACAGCTTGTATGAAGAATATCCAATTAATGAGACTTCAATGGCAGCCTGAAACTATGAGTGATTAGAGAAACAGAGAACACAGTGGTTTGAAAGGTACATTAGGCTACTTTGTAACACAGCATCAGTTTGCAGAAGGTGAGGTATGGAGGATTATTAAATCAGGCATGACCTAGTAGACCTGAGGTAAAAAAAATTCAAGCCATGACGCATTGGGGGATTCTGACTGGTGTATGTGGACAACTCCATATAGTGACTGTGACCTGCACAATATGGCTTGATCTAATAAGAGATACACAAAAGACAGGCTGCAGTGGACGTGCATGTGTCTGCAACCATTACCCCGTTTTCTTCAACCAAAAACACATTTGACAAGCTGTGGTTTTTCTTTTTGCCAATACCTTGATCAACTTTATACTGGTTGTTGTACTGTTATACTAGCTGAGTACTTTAAGCATTCACATTTGGTCTGGCAGGCATGAAAGCTTCCAGTGTTTAAGATGGTAAAATAAAAGTGAAATGGATTATGGGATAGAGGGCAAATAGGGTGTAAGCATTTCATCATACAATGCTGGAACATACTATTATGTAACTCACAGAAATATTTGTCTCTTGGCTTGGATTCAATAATAAAAAATAAACAATACAATTGTGCCAACATGACTTCCCAAATATCATGCAAATGGCCACTGTTCTGATGTCAAAATGAATGATACAGTAAAATGAATGATACATTAAATCATTATGTGCAGCAAGTTATGTAACAAAACTGGTTATTATTACTGTAACTGCATAATAAGGAACAAACTAGTAGGTCGTAAATTACCAACCAGGCTGCTGTCTGATAAACAAGCTCTAGTGTAAGTGTGAAGGACTTTGAATACCTGAGCCGACAAGGTGAAAAATCTGTCTGTGCCCTTGAGCAAGGCACTTAAACCTAATTTGCTCCAGAGGTACCATACTACTATGGCCGACCCTGTAAAACAACACATTTCACTGCACCCATTCATGTGACAAAATATATATTTTTAAATATATTGGGATTTCACTCTATGAACATTGCAAAAGA
Organism: Salvelinus alpinus; assembly: GCF_045679555.1. Classification (NCBI taxonomy): domain Eukaryota; kingdom Metazoa; phylum Chordata; class Actinopteri; order Salmoniformes; family Salmonidae; genus Salvelinus; species Salvelinus alpinus. The sequence continues at coordinate 26,105,838 of NC_092100.1, forward strand.
AACTAAATACATCTAAAAAGGTATTACTTTGGGAAATGCACTGTGAGAGCTGAGACAATCACACTGTGACACTGACAAAATAGAGCCCAGCCAGGACCTCACCACAGCAGAGGTTCCAAAGGTTCTCATATGATGAACCATGTAAGGGAGGGGGATAATCTAGTTCTGATGCCACATGACCAGCTCACTGCCCTTCCTTTCACCACTCTGTTACTCCCCCCTGAACTGCCAAAGATCCCATGTACTGTATACCGTGTCTGAGTACTGGGCTACACAAATGTTTAAACTTGATAGCACCTGTTCAACTGTTACTGTACAGATTGGGTTACAACAATGGTGGCAAACTTATGGTAGTTTAGTACCACTTCAGTTAGAAAATCTATAACATTTCCTGCTGTATTTGATTTAAAGGGATTTCTAATTAACAACACCCATTGCTCAAATGCACACAAGAGCTAAAACCACTGCTCATCATAGTTATGGCATACAGCAGGCTACTGTACACTTTTATAATAAGGCCTAAAACATTTTTACTGGGTAGGTGACAAATAGGCCTAAGGCTATATCTCTAAAATTATGATAAATTCACAATTATTTCATTATTGCACACATGTTCTCTTTATTTCTCCCTCTACTGAATGTTCTGGCAAAGGGAAAAGTCAAATTTAGGTTAATGATAAGAAACCATATGTCAGGGTACTGCAGTTTAATTCCAGACAATAATTCAAATATTCTCTTAATGGGTGATTATCCCAACAAAAGGAGGATGATCCTGTATTTGAATGTGAACACGTCTGCCAAGAGGTTCTCTGAGGCTTCTGTGTGTGTCACAACTGCGTATTATAAATGTCTTCACTTCATTGTACGCTACAATAATAGCTCTAATGGAGTATGATGTGAAAAATAGTTTGGTTTTTCAGTCTGACTTTCAGTGTTAAGATTTTATTTTTATTTATTTAACCAGGAAGGGCTCATTGAGATTTGAAATCTCTTTTTCAAGAGCGTCCTGACCAAGATAGGCTGCACCAAGTCAATACACAATTACAGGCTGCACCAAGTCAATACACAATTACAGACAACATGAACAACTACAGGTAATCTAGTAAAACAATTGAATTCACAAGATCATAAAACAACAAATAAAATAAAAACATTGACAGGTCAGGGAATCAGCCTCAAAATCCTTAATCAATGATTTAAAAATCACCAATTGGGACAAGTTCTTCCAGTTTAAAAGTATTTTGTAAGGCGTTCCAAGCCGATGGCGCAGAGTACATAAAAGCCCTTTTACCAAATTCAGTTCGGACATTTGAAACAGTTAGCAGGATAAAGTCCTGCGAACGAAGAGAGTACCCACCACATTTCAGAACAAAATAATGCCCAAATAAAATGGCAGTAAACCCCAAATGGCTTTGTAAATAAAAGTATACCAGTGACTGAGCCTACAATTGACTAGAGAAGGCCAGCCAACCCTTGTATGTAAAGTGTAGATAGAAAGTTGCCTCATCTTGTGTTTTCAGTTGCTTGCTGATAGTAAGGTATCTCTGTCTAATCTGAGCTCTTTGGGGAGTAGTATGGCCTAACCCTGCTCAACCTCATGTTCTTAGTTTCTGTCTGTTCGTTTCAAGACATAATAGGACCCTTGAGATATCAGAACTGCAAGCTAATCTGTAAAGGCCTTTGTGAAGGAGGCGTGACAGGAAGTTCTTGTAATGGGTTGGTGTTACGCAAATATGATGCAGTTTCTCAATAGTGACTGGCCTATGCTTAAGAAAAGGAATGATTCACATTTCTCATATCAGGCCCTCAGATCTATTTATACAGTAGCATACCTCATTTGTTGAAACTGAAGCATCCACATGGCTTGGGGTTTTGTCCAAATGTAAATTATGACAGGAAAGGAGTAAGTCTGATAGGAGAAAATGTACCTGAACTTGTGTGGCATGGCTGAAGTTTCAGTCACAGTTTGGTGACCCAATACACAAAGGAAACATAATTAAAGTTGTTTTTAGTACAGAACAACAACAGTTCTGCACGCGATCATTTGCGATTGAACTAGTTATAGACCTGACTTGTCTGGCATATAGCCAAACTGTGGAATTACAACGTATGGGGGGAAAATAATTTCCATGGGGCTTTAATGTGCAATTTATTGAGAACAGTACCTTGTTATGAATACTATATTGCCACATCAAACAATACATGTAACGGCTCACTTCTAAAGACAGACATTACAGATTTAAAAGTAAGACATCCTGACTGACTGTGGCCCAAAGAGACCATTAGCCACAGACAACTACACTTCCATTAGTGATGCTCCGCCAGACACTGAGCACCTGTTGGACACCTATTAGTGACCCTGTTGCTGAGAGGGACTGTTATTGATAATGGGGTGAGGTGGTTAGTCAGCACCTTACTCTTCACATCTGATAGAATGAGCTGTGAAGGAAGACATCACTTTTTTGTAAAGTTATGTAGTCTACCATATTTTAGGGATATATATATTCTTGTCAACAACTAGGTCAAGTCACAAAATACTGCCTAATTTGTCATGATGTCTGACAAAGACGTCTTGTCTGGGAGTGTTTGACACTTGTAACTGTACTTTTCATTGAAGCACTGCGGCATTAGTGTGATTATCCACAAGTTAAGATGAGCTATAAGAATAGATTTGACAGTATGTCTTCGTAAATTGTAATGCAGTCTACCAAGACAAAACATTTGTGAACAGCCCCATGGGTGACCTGCCAATTGTACTGCAATTAAATGATGCCTTGTGCATAAGTGTAATACATTCAAAACACATTGTATGTTCATATTCTTATTTAAGTAACTTATTAAATATCCCCACCATTGTTTACTATATGAAGTCTATTCATAATAAAACCTGAAAAATATAAATTGTGGCATTATTAGCTTACTGCATGCAGCATGGGTGAAATTGTAAAACAAAAAAACAATGTCCTCTTAGAAGACCTGTTGATAAAACAATGCCCTAAGCCTACTGACAACTGTCCCACTGCCACCAGTAACAATAATAATAGCCTAACAGTGATTATTATCATATTTTTTCCCAACCATTTTAGATGCATTTAACCAGGAAGTCTCTTACGTGTGAACCTTAAGAGACCAGGTACTTGTAACTATAGGAAGAGTAATATTTATACTATTTGTTCTGTTTAAAAACTCATATTCGTATGGCATTCCTGTTGAAAACAGTTTTAATCTATGAGCTATGGCTTCATACAAAGTTTACACAGCAGATCAGAGTCCAATGAGTACAGTAATTTTTACATCACAGTTAGAGTGAATTCAGGAAGTGCATTGAAATTAAATATGATAAATGCCTATTGTTTGCTTCTTGAATTCACTTAATTAAAAATGGAATTGATCCCTGCCCTGGCCTGGGCCAACAGTATTTAATGTGATACAAATCCATAGGAGGCAGCTGTTGGGAGATTAACATTAGGCCCAATTCAGCTTCCATAGACTACAGAACATGTCATCCAATACATTTGTGAGCATGCCATCACTCGCTGCCCACAAAACAATGCTTTAATACAGAAATAACACGTCGGTCCGTGCCTATGTATCCAACGTGAGGACAACAGTAGGCCTAGGCCGCCTAGGACAGATAAACCATATGAACAACCATACATGTTTGATGAACCAATAGTCCTAGAGATTATCAAATGTTATATGAAAATCGTAGCCAACTAAAATAAAAGCGTAGCAAATAGGAGTCCACTGCAAAGTCGTCAGAGGATGTGTGTAGGTGTAGCGACTATAGTGTCACGGAAGGGGGAAATAAAGCAACAATGTTGCGATCCAATTATCAGCTGAGCAAATGGAACTTGGAAGGTAACAAAGGAAACCGATAGGCTACATTTTCTGCTGTTAGTTACAAAAAATGCGTTAATCGTCGTGTTTAAACGGATTATTACAAGTGATAACAAAGCACACATTTAAAAAAAGACAGGATTTGGGGGGGTATAAACATTGTACGTGCACACAATGTTGCAACAACAGTAGCAACTCACCGTCGCAGACGCCAGGCTGCAGTCTGTCAAGGTGAGGTGGTGCGGTTCCCATCTCCGTAAGAATTTTGAGGTTAGAATTTTGCTGAGGAAGGTCCGAGGGTGTTTCACCACACACACCTGGATGTCCCCCTCCTGTAGTAGTTTATATCGCATCCCGCTGCTGCAATGGAGAAGGGTTCTCTTGCACGGCCCGGCGCCTAACTTAATATTATTCCCCTCGGGTGGCGTCGACGCAGACATCTCCCCCAGCAAAGGCTTGCTCTCCTCAGATTGATAGAATTGTTTATTATGTAGCTCGTTACCCTCGCCGCTGCTGTTAAAATCCATATTCAACTAGTCGCAAAAATATCCTATAGGTAACAATGTAGGCCTATCTAATATTCGTTTTTTAAATATATATTTAAAAAGAAAAGCCAATTGGGTTGGATTGTAAACCTTGGGAGCAAAGCTACCGCGATACGACCTCAATTGTTAAAAGAGTGTTGTGGGCGAAAAACAGACACGGCGGAGCCACTGATAGAAAAGCCATGAAAGAGTCTTTGATGGGGGTATTTCAGAACGGAAAAGTAAAAGAGCAGTTATTGGATAGGCAAATAATCCTATATCCACACCATTCCCACTGTAATGTCTATCCTGTCCGCGTTTAGCACCCCCAAAGAGCTACTCAATATGTTCGGGCCATGTCCATTCTGCCAGCCCCAGTCCAGATAACATCTTCCACAGATTGAACTCATACAAGTCACGTAGCTTTGATACAAAACACCCAAATCCAAAGGCGACGTGTTTCTTCGTGTTTTTGGTCTTTAAACGGTCATTGGCATGGTTCCTTTTTACTGTCTTTTTCTTCTATCTTCGTGAAAGAACCCAAGCACTTCGATAGAGCCACTTGGATTGGTCCCTTCTCGTTCATGTGATACCAAAGTGACGTCAATGGGGAGGCAAGCGGATGCGCTGTGCGTCTTTTAGCTCCACTGTCTGCTGCCTACTATGTGATAGGAGGGTGTACAGTTCCCTCAACACAAAAATGGAGGGCGCACGACCTACATGTCAATTTTCTCGTCTAGCAGTGTTGTCTCTATTTTTGTTAAAGACTGCGTTTGACACGGAAATCAATCATTCTACTTAATAAATGTTGCTGGAATCACGGGCGTTATGAATCATAAGAAGACCCGATAGGATACTGAGGGAAACATATGACAATATTTAATATGAGGATATCCACCTAATTTTCGGTAGGCTACAGTTTCAATTACAAACCGAAAACGGTTGTAGGCTATAGTTTCAATTGTATTGCAAATTCTTTAGCGTTTTGACTCACATTATAATAAACATGAATCACTGACAGTTTCCCTTTAACTGTGAGCTCAATGTTGATACTTCATTCCCAGAATTGATTGATTAGCATCCACACGGTCTGTCTGATGGGGAAGTGCACAACACATACCCATTAAAACTGTTTCAGCAATGGGTCAGAGACTCCCAGTCCCATTCTTGACCGACAGTGACAGTATGTATTGATGTTTCCAGATTAAATCTAAGAAAACAGTTGTCACAAACCTACTGTATGTAACAGCCTTTGTTGACAATACTGTATGGGCATGCTGAAGGGTATACTGAGTTGGATAAGTATTGCAGAGATAGAAGAGTAACCTCTAATGTTGCGTTCATAACCAAGTGAGAAGTGGGAATTTACTACATATGACTGGCAAATATCCACTTGAACCGTCATCCAACTGGTAATTACAAGTGGGACCTCATATCATCATGAGCTCTGATGTCACCTTGCTAACAGCATTTTCAGTAGTTAAACGCAACAAAACATTTATAAAAAGCAATCTACTAATATGGTTTTTGAACACGGTAACTTATTTACAAGCATGATAGCTGTACTTTTAGTTATGGTTTATGCAGCTTGTTGGCCATTAGCCAATCAGCGTTTCTCAATTAATTCAATGCATGTGAATGCATCCAACTGGTATTTACGGCATCACAACTGGTCAATTCCTACCTCCCACTTGGTTACGAACGCAGCATTGTCTTAAGTAATTGCGCCTGTTCTTTTCATTAACGTTTGGAAATTATGTTTTGTTTGTGGGGAGGGACACAGCAGGTAGACTAGAGTTAAGCAATAAGGCCTGAGGAGGTGTGGTATATGGCCAATATACCACGGCTAACAGTTGTTGTTATGCCTTAATACAGCCCTTAGCCGTGGTATATTGGCCATATAAGGCACTCCGCAATGCGTCGTGCATAAGAACAGCCCTTAGCCATGGTATATTGGCCATATACCACATCCCCTCGTGCATTATTGCTTAAATATACCATGGCTTTCATCCAATCAGAATTCAGGGCTCAAACCACCCAGTTTATAATGTGAAATATACAGTACCTTGGACACTAAACTCATGGGTCACACTGTCAAAAACAAGCAGCTCTCCAAAGATGCACAATGCAGAAACCGCTCCGCCATTTCCTGGTTGCTAAAATTCTAATAGTTTGCCCAATTTCAGTTTATGACAAAAGAAGCAAGTATAGTGTAGAGAATCATTGTACCATCTAAACCGCTGTGAAATATATTTTACATAACCAAAAATATAGTATTTTCAGCACTGTACAAAACTGAAAGTAAGATGCAAAATGAAACTTAAGAACGGGAAGCATAGAAATAGCGTGCATAGAACATATCTATCGCATCTTAGATCTATAACTAACATTTCTGTGAATTTGGTCGGGTCACCAAATAATACATATTGCTTCGTCTCTCCACTAAGGTCTCGATGCTCCCACTGGGAGCTGAACACATTTCTCTGAATGCTTTTTCAATTCCACCCACTCCCATTACTCAACTTGACCACAACATTGCAGAGATAGACACTCTTACCAATTGTGCTCCATATTTGCATCACACAATAGCAAGCCTTGGTCTGTCATGCTTGAACGTTTAGTAAAGCTGAAAGTGAAAGACAATGTGACTGTCATTATGCAGTTTAGACATTTCAGATATAAGAGGAAGTTAAATAACCCCCTATGTAGTCTGTTCTTTAAATGATAAACCACACTCAAATGCAACAAACATAAGGAGGTCCCAATACCTTAGGGCATAACAGATTGTTTCCTAATTTCTGATTAATTAATTCCTTTACAATCAGCATTCATATTTAAACATTGATTACACTCAACATAAATCTCAAAACAGGTTTTGTCAAAGCAATGAGTGTCAAGTGCTGGTGGCTTTCTGATATGCTTCCCTTCACATGCCACTGGTAGACATGAACAAGTCTCATCAAGTTGTCCGGCAGCACAGTCTCTCAGGTCTCAGTTTAACATTAGCCACTCAGTGTCCCAAGTCACAAGATCTCTTGTTAAATTATGAGGATGTAATGAGAGCAGCTTGGTTTAAATTAATTAACTCTATCCTGATTATCTTCAGTAATCCTGTTGTGTTAAAAGGGAAACTCCACTCAAAAACGATTTGGCAATTTTTTAAATATATTTTTTAATTAGTCCACAGCAGTCAAGTTGTAAAGATATTGGTCTTTCAAGAAGCAAAGAGTCACCATCCACATCATCATCATTTAAAATGCATCATATGGCTGTTTTCTTTTGCTTCTTGAAAGTCCAATATTTTAACTTGACTGATGACATGAGAAACATTTTGGGACTGTATTAACAGTAGACTAATTTAACATTTTTTAATAAAAATAGTTTGAGTGGAGTATCCCTTTAATCCCATGTCTGCCAGTCATCTGACATACACACACTTGAAATCTGGAGAGGATTCTGTTGGTTAACTACTGTTTCCGAGAGATTAAAACCAACAATAACGGATTATTTGGGGAAATAACTCCTCAGTAACCCCCGAATATAAAAAACAAAAAACATCCTGAATGCTACTTGATTTAAACCACTTCAAGCAGGGCTGAAGTCACAGAGGAATAACTACCCATTTGACCAGACAGAGTCGTGTTTAATCCATTTTGTTAAACCAAAAGACTCATGATTGAGCTCATTCCATGACACCTTCCTTGCTACTCCACAGAATTGAATACAAAATACAAATAGCTTTGAATTTATGTTCCTCTCACATCCCTATTTTGGTTAACAACCACTTGATGGTACTATTGCAGAATTCCCAGAAGAACAGTGCTTAAGTGCAAGTGTTTTGATAGCTACACATGGGTGAATGTTTTGTGAAAGCACTGTTTCGACCACTGAATGTGGATAGTGTTTAAACTGTGTGAGGGACACTGGAATGTTGAGCGTCTCTCAGCAATACACTGTAACATGCTGCAAGTAAACAGTGTTAAGTGGAGATTGTGATACAGTATAATATGTGTTGTTGGTGCTTTCAGAGGTGTCCTGAGCTCTGTTGGCTGCATTAAGGCATTAAGTGTGTGTGTGAATGCATTTTCTCTAATACTGTATGTGTCTGTGAGTGCTGTAGTGTATAGGTGATGAGTTGCCCTTCTATTGAGACGGAAAGCAACAACTGTAACTCACACAGAACAAATGGGGTCAACAGATGCCACATTTGTCCACTCTGACTGGAAAGCCAGTTCAAAGGTCATCAGCCAATTATATTCAGCAACTTAAAAGCCAATTTATGCTTGATCCGAAAATTTGGTCAGAGTCTCCCTAATGGAGGGTGCGACGCAATTACAGAGCCTCTGGAGGCATGCAGATGCCAAATTGAGATCTGTACCGCATCGTCATGCACCTCCCAAATTTTGTAACAATGCAGAGGGCTCCATATACAATTGAAGTCGGAAGTTTACATACACTTAGGTTGGAGTTATTAAAACTCGTTTTTCAACCACTCCACAAATTTCTTGTTAACAAAAGATAGTTTTGGCAAGTTGGTTAGGACATCTACTTTTACGTAATTTTTCCAACAATTGTTTACAGATTATTTCACTGTATCACAATTCCAGTGGGTCAGAAGTTTACATACACCAAGTTGACTGTGCCTTTAAACAGCTTGGAAAATTCCAGAAAATTATGTAATGCTTTAGTAGCTTCTCATAGTCTAATTGACATAATTGGAGTGAATTGGAGGTGTACCTGTGAATGCATTTCAAGACCTACCTTAAAACTCAGTGCCTCTTTGCTTGACATCATGGAACAATCAATAGAAATCAGCCAAGACCTCAGAAAAAAATTGGAGGCCTCCACAAGTCTGGTTCATCCTTGGAAGCAATTTCCAAACGCCTGAAGGTACCACGTTCATCTGTACAAACAATAGTACGCAAGTATAAACACCATGGGACCACGCAGCCGTCATACCGCTCAGGAAGGAGACGCGTTCTGTCTCCTAGAAATGAACGTACTTTGGTGCGAAAAGTACAAATCCATCCCAGAACAACAGCAAAGGACCTTGTGAAGATGCTGGAGGAAACAGGTACAAACGTATCTATATCCACAGTAAAACAAGTCCTATATCGACATAACCTGAAATGCCGCTGAGCAAGGAAGAAGCCACTGCTCTGAAACAGCCATAAAAAAAAAAAACTACGGTTTGCAACTGCACATGGGGACAAAGATTGTACTTTTTGGAGAAATGTCCTCTGGTCTGATGAAACAAAAATAGAACTGTTTGGCCATAATGACCATCGTTATGTTTGGAGGAAAAAGGGGGAGGCTTGCATGCCGAAGAACACCATCCCAACCATGAGGCACGGGGGTGGCAGCATCATGTTGTGGGGGTGCTTTACTGCAGGAAGGACTGGTGCACTTCACAAAATAGATGGCATCATGAGGGTGGAAAATTATGTGGATATATTGAAGCAACATCAAGACATCAGTCAGGAAGTTAAAGCTTGGTCGCAAATGGGTCTTCCAAATGGACATGGACCCCAAGCATACTTCCAAAGTTGTGGCAAAATGGCTTAAGGACAACAAAGTCAAGGTATTGGAGTGGCCGTCACAAAGCCCTGACCTCAATCCCATAGAAAATGTGTGGCCAGAACTGAAAAAGCGTGTGCGAGCAAGGCCTACAAACCTGACTCAGTTACACCAGCTCTGTCAGGAGGAATGGGCCAAGATTCACACAACTTATTGTGGGAAGCTTGTGGAATGCTACCTGAGACGTTTGACCCAAATTAAACAATTTAAAGGCAATGCTACCAAATACTAATTGAGTATATGTAAACTTCTGACCCACTGGGAATGTGATGAAAGAAATAAAAGCTGAAATAAATCATTCTCACTACTATTATTCTGACATTTCACATTCTTAAAATAAAGTGGTGATCCTAACTGACTTAAGACAGGGAATTTTTACTAGGATTAAATGTCAGGAATTGTGAAAAACTGAGTTTAAATGTATTTGGCTAAGGTGTATGTAAACTTCCGACTTCAACTGTAGCTCCGCATTTACATGATTGGTTGACGGTAGGTGGGGGCGGGAGGTCCTGTATAAACAAACTCACTTACTTGACAACAGCTCTGCGAAGCACAAGAAGTATGAATGCCCGGACTTCTACAGAGGCCATATCACCGTAAATGCTGCATGGCCAATGCAGATGTTGGATTGACCATGCAGCAACTTTAAGAGTGACACTAGTAACTCTACATCTATTTCTGACCCACACTGTTCCTGGAGTGCTTGTTTGAAGAGAAACCAATGGCACTGCAGGAAAAAGCTTAACTCAGCCTTACATTCATGTCATGAAGCGATTTCACTTAGGATACAGTACCGTTTATATATATACACACAGTGCACAAAACATTAGGAACACCTAATATTGAGTTGCACCCCCTTTTGCCCTCAGAACAGCCTCAATTCGTCGGGGCATGAACTACAAGGTGTCGAAAGCATTTCACAGGGACCCTGGCACATGTTGACGCCAATGCTTCCCACAGTTGTGTCAAGTTGGCTGGATGTCCTTTCGGTGGTCAACCAGTCTTGATAGGCTGGAAACTGTTGAGTGTAAAAAAACCAGCAGCGTTGCAGTTCTCGACCCACTCAAACCGGTGTGCCTGGCACCTACTACCATACCCTGTTCAAAAGCACTTAAATTCCTTGTCTTGCCCATTCACCCTCTACATGGCACACATACACAATCCATGTCTCAATTGTCTCAAAGCTTGAAAATCCTTCTTTAACCTGTCTCCCCCCATTCATCTACACTTATTGAAGTGGATTTAACAGGTGACATCAATAAGGGATCATAGCTTTCACCTGATCAGTCTATGTCGTGGAAAGAGCAGGTGTTCCTAATGTTTTATACACTCAGTGTATACAGTATATCACCAGTAACCATTGCAATATGTGCTATGCTCCAACTTTTGGCATTAAGCACTATAAACTGTCTATTTAAAGAGTCTATTTTAAGTTAAGATTTTGAGTAAAGATTATTTTATAGGCCACAAGTCCCTTAGCCAAGGGAACAACTAAAACCACATCTGTTATTTTATAAGTCTCCTTGTGTATCTTTAGTTGTCATAGGCCAAAAACAGCATTTGTCCTTTTGTGAATCTAGTTATGCATCTCTAGTTGACATTCACTGACTCATAAAAAGAAATTGTGTTAGACATGGGTCTAGATTTCCTTAACAGTGACAGGCTAGGTGATTACAAATGACAGTACTACTAGGCGGCAGGGAGCCTAGCGGTTAAGTGAAAGGTCGCTGGTTTGAATTCCCGAGCCGACTAGGTGAAAAATTTGTAGATGTGCCCTTGAACAAGGCACTTTAATCTAATTGCTCCTGTAAGTGGCTCTGGATAAGCGTGTCTGCTAAAATGTAATTCTTCCTTTTCACCCCTTAAAATTAGTGTTACATTCTCTGAAACCCACCAAGCAGCAGCAAAAATGTAAACATAAAAAGCAAATGGGGAATGTCAGTAAAATGTATTTACAAATCATTCCCACTGTTAAATTGCAATGAAATAAGGCCATGTTTAAAAAGTGATCCCTCTTCAAGCAAGATCGCACATACAATAATACCCAAATGAACCCTAAGAAAGCCAGCAAAATATGCAGATAAATACTCTAACATTCCCATTGGAGGGTCCCTTCTTCAACCTCCATTCTTATGTCCCATTGCTGTGCCCATAGCCAAAAGATGAGTGTGGAGACAATGCCACTCCTTTAGGTGCTTTCTATGACGATGGGACCCTGTGTCTAAACAGGCCCTGCTTCAGCTGCAGACGGAACAGTTTGCAGTTAGCGATGCGCAGGGCTGCACAGCCCGTCTTGCACAGATCAGATGTCAGCATGGGCTTGGTGCGGTGCCACGTCCCCGAGCTACGACGGAATTCCCTCACATAGTCATAGGTTGTACCTACGCAGAGGTAGGAAAATATATATTGATATTGCCCTCAGGGGATTACCAGCTGTACACACACACACCCCCCTTTAGAGAATGTATACACACAGTACACACATACAGTAACTTGTATTTGCAAATGCTTGCCAAGTTGTTGTAATATGCTTCAGGAGTCCATTACATAACATATCATAATATTTATATTCTATTGGCACAGCCTTTAACTCACCAGTGTCTAGGTCTCCAACCACATAAATGCTGACTCCAATGGGGACAGCTCCATACACAAAGGAGGAACTGGTCTGAACACAGAGATTCTGGTCGTCCAGGTATATCCATCTGGACATAGTGTGGTTGGGCAACAAAAAAAACAAATACGATTGAAAGATGTTGATAATCTACAAACACAGTAAATATAAGGTCTCTTCATCTTTAGGTAACAAGGATACACCAAGTCTATAACCGTTCTGGCTAAAGCATTAATGAAAACAAGGACGTATTTGATCAAAGTAAGCCCTATTATTGACCTTTTCATCTCATCATGGAAAAACTCGGACTTGCAGGTGGTCATGGTGCTGGATTCTGGGTTGTCTGACTCACGGCTCCTCACGCCGCCAAACACATAGAGCTCCTGACCCACACCACACGCCACTGAGCCAAACCTGCAGGCAAAGACATCCCCAACGGAACATCAGGTCAGGGGTCACTCATCAAAAGCATAACATTAATAACACCAACACTAAACAAATCCACTACAGGAGACTTTGTTAACATTCATCTTCTGTGGTCTAAGAAGGGATGTAAATTCTACTTTAAAAATACGAGTTCATCTGGAGACGCAGCTATGCTTCTGACCTTATTCTCGACCTCTTGGGTAGAAATACAAGACAGAATGCAGTTATGTAATCTAACCTAATATATAGTCTGTATAATAAGTGCATGCAATTGTTCACTGTTAGTTTTTTAATCACTTTGGTGCAATTTTTACAATATGTGGAACTGTTCCACAACTCTTAGTTAAAATAAAATGTTATTTGTCACATGCTTCGTAGACAACAGGTGAAAATGTTTACTTACGGGTCCTTTTCCAACAATGCAGAGTTAAAGATAAGATAGAAAATCGAATAAAAAAATAAAGTAACACGAGGAATAAATACACAGTGAATAATAAAAATGACGAGTAAAAATACCATGGCTATATACAGAGTAGAAAATAACGTGGTTATATACACTGAGTGTACAAAACAGAAACACCCTCCTAATATTGAGTTGAACCCCCTTTTGCCCTCAGAACAGCCTCAATTCGTCAGAGCATGGACTCTGGTGTCGAAAGCATTCTACAGGGATGCTGGCCCATGTTGACTCCAATGCTTCCCACAGTTGTGTCAAGTTGGTTGGATGTCCTTTGGGTGGTGGACCATTCTTGATACACACAGGAAACTGCTGAGCGAGAAAAACCCAGCAGCGTTGCAGTTCCTGACACACTCAAACCGGTGCGCCTGGCACCTACTAACATACCCTGTTCAAAGGCACTTACATTTTTTTGTCTTGCCCATTCACCCTCTGAATGGCCCACATACATAATCCATGTCTCAAGGCGTAAAAACCCGTCTTTAACCCATCTCCTCCCCTTCATCTACAGTGATTGAAGTGGATTTAACAAGTGACATCAATAAGGGATCATAGACTGACCAGGTGAAAGCTATGTGATGGAAAGAGCAGATGTTCCTAATGTTTTGTACACTCAGTATACAAGGAGTACCGTACCGAGTCGATGTGCAGGGGTACGAGGTAATTTAAGTAGCTACGTACTGTACATATAGGTAGGGGTAAAGTGACTAGATAACAGGATAGATAATAGACAGTTGTAGCAGCGTATGTGGTGAGTGTGAAAGTGTGTGTTGAGGTGTCAGTGTAAGTATGTATGAGTGTGTGTGTAAAGTCCTGTGTGGGTAAAGTCCAGTGTGGGTAAAGTCCAGTGTGGGTGCATAGAGTTAGTGCAAGAGAATTAGTGCAAAAAAAGGGTCAATGCAGGTAGTCCGAGTAGCAATTTGATTAGATATTTAGAAGTCTTATGGCTTGGGGGGGTTAGAAGCTGTTCAGAGTCCTGTTGATTCCAGACTTGGTGCACTGTTACCGCTTTCTATGCGGCAAAAAATGTATTCATGAAAATGTACAGTATCAGTCAAAAGTTTGGACACACCTACTCATTCAAGGGTTTTTTCTACATTGTAGAATAATAGTGAAGACATCAAAACTATGAAATAACACATATAGAATCATGTAAACCAATAAAGTGTTAAACAAATCAAAATATATTTACATTTGAGATTCTTCAAAGTAGCCACCCTTTGCCTTGATGACAGCTTTGCACACTCTTGGCATTCTCTCAACCAGCTTCACCTGGAATGCTCTTCCAACAGTCTTGAAGGCGTTCCCACATATGCTGAGCACTTGTTGGCTGCTTTTCCTTCACTCTGTGATCAAACTCATCTATAACCATCTCAATTGGTTTGAGGTCAAGTGATTGTTGAGGCCAGGTCATCTGATGCAGCCCTTCCACTGCCTGGAGATGTGTTAGGTCATTGTCCTGTTGAAAAACAAATGAAAGTCCCACTAAGCACAATCCAGATGGAATGGCGTATCGCTGCAGAATTCTGGAGTAGCCATGCTGGTTGTGTGCCTTGAATTCTAAATAAATCAGTGTCACCAGAATAGCACCCCCACACCTCCTCGCTTCATAGTGGGAACCACACATAGTGGGAACCACACCGAGATCATCCGTTCATCTTCTCTGCGTCTCACAAAGACATTTGACTCATCAGACCAAAAGGACAGATTTCCACTGGTCTAATATCCATTGCTTGTGATTCTTGGCCCAAGCAAGTCTCTTCTTATTATTATTGGTTTACTGTAGTAGTGGTTTCTTTGCAGCAATTCGACCATGAATGCCTGATTCACGCAGTCTCCTCTGAACAGTTGATGTTGAGATGTGTCTGTTACTTGAACTCTGTGAAGCATTTATTTGGGTTGCAATCTGAAGTGCAGTTAACTCTAATGAACTTATCCTCTGCAGCAGAGGTAACTCGGGGTCTTCCTTTCCTGAGAGCCAGTTTCATCATACGCTTGATGGTTTTTGCGACTGCAATTAAAGAAACGTTCAAAGTTCTTTAAATTACCTGACCTTCATGTCTTAAAGTAATGATGGACTGTCGTTCCTCTTTGCTTATTTGAGCTGTTCTTGCCATAATATGGACTTGGTCTTTCACCAAATAGGGCTATCTTCTGTATACCACCCCTACCATGTCACAACACAACTGATTGGCTCAAACGTATTAAGGAAAGAAATTCCACAAATGAACTGTTAATTGAAATGCATTCCAGATAACTACCTCATGAAGCTGGATGAGAGAATGCCAAGATTGTGCAAAGCTGTCATCAGGGCAAAGCGTGGCTACTTTGAAGAATCTAAAATATATTTTGATTTGTTTAACACTTTTTTGGTTATTACATGATTAAATATGTGTTATTTCATAGTTTGTCTTCACTATTATTCTACAATTTTGTATTGTAAAAAGAAAGAAAAACCCTGGAATGAGTAGGTGTGTCAAAACCTTTGACTAGTTCTGTATGTCTGTAAAGTATAAACATAAAAAGTACGATATATACTCGAATGTACTACTATGATGACTATTGTAAACTTGCTGTGAAGTAAAATCATATCTGACAAGATCAGACATGTACCGTATGTAACAAATCAAAGTGTATTGGTTTGTGTACACAGATTAGCAGGTGTTACAGCAGCTGCAGCGAAATGCTTGTGTTTCTAGGTCACTACAATATCAAATAATCCAGAAAGTCCAAAACAAGAAAGAAATGCATCCCCTAAACATGTATCCAAAAGGCCATGGACGAGGCATGGAATGATTTCAATCCAGACCTACAGTGTGTCAGGCTTGGACTCGCCATGCCAAAAGGGTTTTCCCCAGGTGCATGAACAATGAGGATATTTACTGCAATTTCAATGAGAACCTTTGGCCAAATGCTCAAGACAGGCTTGCTGCAAACTAGTGCCTGCTAAACATGATGTTTCTTTAATTTGATTACATTGCTTTTTGCCATTCTCAGTGCAGGTGGTACATAAAGCCCTGAAATCCTTAGATCAGAGAAAGCCTGCAGGTCCTGATCTTCTGGATCCCTGCTTTTTAAATCTGGCAGCTGACTTCATAGCTGAACCACTTTCATATCTGTTCAATCCAACCCTGGAATGTAATGGAATTCCAAAGATTTGGAAATCAGCATTTGTCCTACCACTATTAAAAAAGGGGGAGATCAAACTCTTAAATAATTATAGGCCAATCTCAAAGCTGTCACCCCTGGTGAACAGCTAAGAGTTTTTATTTACTAACTGTATTTTATCAATGTACCAATCGGACTTCAGGAAGAAGCATAGCACAGCAGCCATGAAGGTTTTAAATGATATCACTGAAGCCCTTGACAAAAAACAGCACTGTGTCTCACTTTTTATTGATCTCTCTAAGGCTTTTGATAAAGTTGATCATGCTATACTAAGGCAGAGATTGTCGAGTATAGGCCTTTTGGAGCATGCAGTTGCATGGTTTGCTAACTATCTGTCTGATAGAATTTGATGGGCTCATGTCTGTTAAACTGTCTGTCTGTAATGGTGTACCCCAAGGCTCTGTACTTGGTCCTCTCTTATTCACTATTTATATAAATAATTTAGACAAAGTTGTTCAAAATGCGCAACTTCATTTCTATGCTGATGATACTGTAATTTACTGTTGTGCCTCATCTCTTACAAAAGCTTTCCAGAACTTGCAAACGGCTTTTTATACTGTTCAACATACCTTGTGTCAATTGAAGCTTATCCTCAATACACAGCTTATCCTCAATACTGACAAAACTAAACTAATGGTGTTTTCTAAAGCAAGAAATAGACCTCTGAACTTTTCACCCATTATTACCTGTCAGGGCAATGAGATTGAGACTGTAACCTCATAAATATCTTGGAATTTTAATTGATGACAGCCTCTTAAATTGCATATTCAACAACTTACAAAAAAATGGAAGCTGAAATTGGGATTTTATTTTAGGAATAAGGCCTGTTTTTCTTTTGAAGCCAGAAGGAGGTAAGTATCAGCTACATTTATGCCTTTACTAGAATATGGGGATATTTTATATATGAATGCTTCCGCTCAGTGTTTGAGATTAATTGACAGCCTTTACCATGGCACTTTGAGATTTATTTTAAACTGCAAATCCCTTACGCACCACTGCGTATACCAGGGTTGGCTGGCCTTCTCTAGTCACTCGTAGGCTCAGTCACTGGTATACTTTTAATTTACAAAGCCATTTTGGGTTTACTACCTTTTTATTTGGGCATTTTTATTGTTCAGAAATGTGGTGTGTACTCTCTTTGTTCGCTGGACTTTATCCTGCTAACTTTTCCAAATGTCCGAACTGAATTTGGTAAAAGGGCTTTTATGTACTCTGCGTCATCGTCTTGGAACACCTTACAAAATACTTTTAAATTGGAAGAACTTGTCCCGATTGGTATTTTTAAATCACTGATGAATGATCTTGAGACTGATTCCCTGACCTGTCAATGTTTTTAATTAGCTGTTTTTGATTTTGTTATACTCTTGTGAATTATACTAGATTACTTGTAGTTTTTCATGTTGTTTGTCTGTAATTTTTGTAATGACTTGGTGCTGCCTATCTTGGCCAGGACGCTCTTGAAAAAGAGATTTTAAATCTCAATGAGCCCTTCCTGTTTAAATAAAGGTTAAATAAAAATAAAATACAAATTGTGAAAGATGACCACACATGGGATAGAGATGATGGAAATGTGATGTTCAGTAGTGCAAGTGTATTGCCTAATGTGAAAACAGTGTAATGTACTGTAATTTACAGGACTGTAGCATACTACATTACATGTTTTGCTATTAGATGAACTGGTTGTTAAAATAACTAAATTGAGAAGATATCATTATGTTGTGGTGATTAAACCAATGTACTCATTATATTTCACAGTAAACTCATATTTTGGATCAATGGTTGTGTGGTGAAAGATGTCTACAAACAAAATTAATGCACAATGAAAGATTTGAATGTAAGAATGGCTGCGTTACAAGTTACCAGTTTGGAGTTTCGTACTAACACGGAACCCAAACCGGCTGCGCGCGTGCGCTATCGTGCATACATTTATTTTGTCCCCCTACACCAAACGCGATCACGACACGCAGGTTAAAATATCAAAACAAACTCTGAACCAATTATATTAATTTGGGGACATGTCAAAAAGCATTAAACATGTATGGCAATTTAGCTAGCTAGCTTGCGCTTGCTAGCTAACGTTAATTTGTCCTATTTAGCTAGCTAATTTGTCCTGGGATATAAACATTGAGTTGTTATTTTACCTGAAATGCACAAGGACCTCTACTCCGACAATTAATCCACACATAAAACGGCCAACCGAATCGTTTCTAGTCATCTCTCCTCCTTCCAGGCTTTTTCATCTTTGAACTTATATGGTGATCGCATCTAAACTTTCTTTGTATTACCACGACAACCCGCAACAAAATTTGTCTTTCAATCACCCACGTGGGTATAACCAATGAGGAGATGGCACGTGGGTACCTGCTTCTATAAACCAATAAGGAGATGGGAGAGGCAGGACTTGCAGCGCGATCTGCGTCAGAAATAGGAACGACTTCGTCGCAGACGCTCGTTTTTACGCGCGAGCAGTGTGGGTGCAATAATTGAATAACATGGATTTCAAAATGTATTTTGCGACTGCACGCGACGTGTCCGGTCTGGTCAGCATGTAAGAGTTTAGAAAATAGTACAAAAGCAATAAAAAAAAACAGTATTACAATGTATAAATGTGTTACTTGAGAGGTGAAGCCAAAGGCTATTTTCAATCTAAATGTGGACAATAAAGTTGAATCATTTCTAAAGTAAAACCTGACATCTGACAGGTAAAATATATACAGTGGGGAGAACAAGTATTTGATACACTGCCGATTTTGCAGGTTTTCCTACTTACAAAGCATGTAGAGGTCTGTAATTTTTATCATAGGTACACTTCAACTGTGAGAGACGGAATCTAAAACAAAAATCCAGAAAATCACATTGTATGATTTTTAAATAATTAATTTGCATTTTATTGCATGACATAAGTATTTGATCACCTACCAACCAGTAAGAATTCCGGCTCTCACAGACCTGTTAGTTTTTCTTTAAGAAGCCCTCCTGTTCTCCACTCATTACCTGTATTAACTGCACCTGTTTGAACTCGTTACCTGTATAAAAGACACCTGTCCACACACAATCAAACAGATTCCAACCTCTCCACAATGGCCAAGACCAGAGAGCTGTGTAAGGACATCAGGGATAAAATTGTAGACCTGCACAAGGCTGGGATGGGCTACAGGACAATAGGCAAGCAGCTTGGTGAGAAGGAAACAACTGTTGGCGCAATTATTAGAAAATGGAAGAAGTTCAAGATGACGGTCAATCACCCTCGGTCTGGGGCTCCATGCAAGATTTCACCTCGTGGGGCATCAATGATCATGAGGAAGGTGAGGGATCAGCCCAGAACTACACGGCAGGACCTGGTCAATGACCTGAAGAGAGCTGGGACCACAGTCTCAAAGAAAACCATTAGTAACACACTACGCCGTCATGGATTAAAATCCTGCAGCGCACGCAAGGTCCCCCTGCTTAAGCCAGTGCATGTCCAGGCCTGTCTGAAGTTTGCCAATGACCATCTGGATGATCCAGAGGAGGAATGGGAGAAGGTCATGTGGTCTGATGAGACAAAAATAGAGCTTTTTGGTCTAACTCCACTCGCCGTGTTTGGAGGAAGAAGAAGTATGAGTACAACCCCAAGAACACCATCCCAACCGTGAAGCATGGAGGTGGAAACATCATTCTTTGGGGATGCTTTTCTGCAAAGGGGACAGGACGACTGCACCGTATTGAGGGGAGGATGGATGGGGCCATGTATCGCGAGATCTTGGCCAACAACCTCCTTCCCTCAGTAAGAGCATTGAAGATGGGTCGTGGCTGGGTCTTCCAGCATGACAACGACACGAAGCACACAGCCATGGCAACTAAGGAGTGGCTCCGTTTTTTATTTATTTTATTTTACCGTTATTTTACCAGGTAAGTTGACTGAGAACACGTTCTCATTTGCAGCAACGACCTGGGGAATAGTTACAGGGGAGAGGAGGGGGATGAATGAGCCAATTGTAAACTGGGGATTATTAGGTGACCGTGATGGTTGAGGGCCAGATTGGGAATTTAGCCAGGACACCGGGGTTAACACCCCTACTCTTACGATAAGTGCCATGGGATCTTTAATGACCTCAGAGAGTCAGGACACCCGTTTAACGTCCCATCCGAAAGACGGCACCCTACACAGAGCAGTGTCCCCAATCACTGCCCTGGGGCATTGGGATCTTTGTTTAGACCAGAGGAAAGAGTGCCTCCTACTGGCCCTCCAACACCACTTCCAGCAGCACCTGGTCTCCCATCCAGGGACTGACCAGGACCAACCCTGCTTAGCTTCAGAAGCAAGCCAGCAGTGGTATGCAGGGTGGTATGCTGCTGTAAGAAGCATCTCAAGGTCCTGGAGTGGCCTAGCCAGTCTCCAGACCTGAACCCAATAGAAAATCTTTGGAGGGAGCTGAAAGTCCGTATTGCCCAGCGACAGCCCCGAAACCTGAAGGATCTGGAGAAGATCTGTAGGGAGGAGTGGGCCAAAATCCCTGCTGCAGTGTGTGCAAACCTAGTCAAGAACTACAGGAAATGTATGATCTCTGTAATTGCAAACAAAGGTTTCTGTACCAAATATTAAGTTCTGCTTTTCTGATGTATCAAATACTTATGTCATGCAATAAAATGCAAATTAATTACTTAAAAATCATACAATGTGATTTTCTGGATTTTTGTTTTAGATTCCGTCTCTCATAGTTGAAGTGTACCTATGATAAAAATGACAGACCTCTACATGCTTTGTAAGTAGGAAAACCTGCAAAATCGGCAGTGTATCAAATACTTGTTCTCCCCACTGTATATACACACACAGTGGGGTCGTAAATTGACACCCTTGATAAAGATTAGCAATAATGACTGTATAAAATAAATAATTCAAATACTGAGCTGTATTGTATGCAAAATAAACTGGTAAGTTATATATTTTTTATACTAATACAATTGCTCAAAGAAAATAACTTTGTTTAACAAGTAATATTTATTTTTCTCAAAAAGGTAGGGGTCAAAATTATTGACACCCGTTTTCACCTTGCGAGGATAATGGCACTGAGCCCTTTTGTAAAATATTTTATGAGTGGTAGAACACATTGAAAAGATCTTAGACGATTACTCCATACAGAATCCTTCCAGATCCTTGATATCCTTCCTCTGTACTTATGGACTGCCCTCTTCAATTCAAACCACAGGTTTTCAATGGGTTTCAAGTCCGGAGCAAAATGTTGATTTTGTGGCCAATTAACAATTTCTTTGTGGATTTGTATGTGTACTTGGGGTAATAGTCTTTCTGGAAGATCCATCTGCAGCCAAGTTTCAGCCTCCTGGCAGAGGCATCCAGGTCTTTGCCTAAAATATCCTGGTACTGGCTAAAGTTAATGATGCCGTTGACCTTAAAAAAAGGCCCAATGCAGACATTTCTATATCAATATCAAACCATTTCTGGGTAACAATTAAATACCGTACTAACCACATCTACAGTTTTTATACGAGTAAAGTTATACCATATAAAATAAAATGATGACAGCTGTGATGGAAACAGGAAGTTTCAGTACAATTTCATAGATGCAGACAGATCATTTGTTCGTTCAACAATATGCGATTTTTTTGGTGTGTAAAATAAATTATGCAAGAAATGGTGATGGAAACCAAGTGCAAATAGTGATATAATAACCATCATATCGATGTGATTTTGTAGTCATGCGATGATATGGTGTGTGCTCCTCCCACTACGACTCGGGAAACCATGCAGTTTAAATTAGGCTACAGATGAAATAAGTTAATATGAACTTCACAGGGTGGTGAAAGTGCATGGTATTAACTTGATGCTTCTTTCCAATAAAATGTCGAGGATCTTATTCTGGTGACATGATGAACGATGCTTGACTGCCATTTTGACAAATAAAAACGTTTTTGAATTTATCCATAATCTCATCATGTAGAAAAGCTTACCCCCACTGTATCTGCGAGCTGTTGGCTAGAGTGCACATGCCAAGAACAGAGTAGGTATATTTGCTATTTAACGCAACAATTTGTGACAAAACTACCGGTAGAGTTGAAAATGCAATGGAAACACATTGAGCCAGTGGCAACCCGTCATTCAGGGCAGGTGGGGCAGAGACACATTAATACGTGTCACATATCAGTTTGCAAACAATGTAAAAAATATATATACATCATTGAGTTAGTAAAGCAGCATACAAACATGGTCTCTTTTTTGTTTTCTTGAGTAAGGCAGCTCCAAAATGCAGGCGTTTCAGCCTAGCTCAGTGCTTTCGGTGTTGGTGGGGCAAGACAGCAGAAAATACGGAGCATTGCGCCGTGATTGCCTCAGTGTTCTGTCACTCATGGGGACACTATATCAGAGCCAAGTCTAAGGGTAGACCTCAAAAATTCTAGCCCGTTGGGTGCTGCATTAGAAGTGCCCATCGAAGAAGGCTCAAGGTCTTTGGCCACAGATAAAATGATGTCAAATCACATTATATCTACAGTAGCTTTGATTGGACTGATCATGTCAACATCATACTTACACAATCTTAGCTAGCAGTCATCATGAATCAAGCCGACAATCTACTTGCAAATCCTTTTTAATCCTTGTCATATGCTCATCGGCCATGGACATAAACATTACTCAAGTTGGAAATCGCAAATTTAACAATGAGTGGTTTGGAAGGAATAAGTGGCTAACTGCAAGCATTGCAAAGCAATCATTAGCCTGCTATTCAGTGGAGTGGCTATGTGGTCTCAAGTCTAAGGGTCTCTTTTCCTAGTTTAAAATGATAAAAATTCAACATTGGCCATGCTGTCAATGAAGCATGATTTGTGTCACGCTCAAAACAACTGTTAACTCTGAACTGCAAAATCTGACTTTAGGGAGTTCAAGACAACTGGGAACTCGGGGAAAAACTAGCAAAGACTGGGAAAAAACGTTTAGAATTTTCCTCCAACTCGGAATTGTAAATCCGGAACTCAAGCCTTTTTCTAGAGCTACGACCTGAAGATCACTGACATCATCATGATTCAACTTTTTTTTTCTTTATTTGAGTTCCCAGTTGTCTTGAAAGCACCATAAATCCAGAGAATGGCAGACTGATGACAGAGTTTGATGACAAAATTTGCCCACCAAGGACCGCCGCGCCACCTTCCTGTTCAAGTGAGCACAGCACAACAATGTGAGTCCAAAAATGTCTTGTATGTTGCTGCATAAATTATGTAATATGCCAGGGAGATATGTATACTGTAGCTAAGAAAGTAATACTAAGAGTATGTTGTACAGTAAGCTGTTAGTAGCCCATGTGCCTCACCCTAATAATTTGATCTATTTTCACCTCCTAATTTTGCCTACTGTTCTGACTTGGTGATGCACATATGACCTGTTTTTGAGAAATGTAATCATTGAATATTGTAATTGGTCTGCTTATAGGCCCCCTTTATTTATCCTACGGTTCTGACTTGGTGTACAGGGAGAACACTGTAAGAGCAGCCCATGTACTGAATTATGTTGCTGTACATTTCAAAAGTGCTGAACAAATAGTTATATTGACTACGTCCGTCCTAGCTCCCTCATTAATGTCTTAATCGAAATGACTGATTGCCTCTTATCCGCATAGTTTGTACAATTAATGTATTGTTTAGTGTTTAGTGGCTTTGCTGGCATGCAGCCCACTTAATGTTTTTTTCCCCCCACCAAGATTTACATGCTAAAACATCAAAGATCCACCACCATATTTTACAGTAGGTATGGGGTTCTTTTCTGCGTGTGCATTCTCATTTCGACGCCAAACTTACCACTGGTGGGCGTGGCCAAAGAGCTCTATTTTCATGTCATCTGACCAAAGCACTAGTTCCAATCCAAGTGTCAATGTCATTTAACAAACTCCAGGCATTTTCATTTGTTGGATGACATGAAAATTGAGCTCTTTGACCATGCACACTAGTTGACGAAGGACATCAAGGATCTGGAAGGATTCTGTATGGAGGAATGGTCTATGATCCTCCCAATGTGTTCTCTAACTCATAAAACATTTTAGAAAAAATGGTCATTGCTGTTATCCTCACAAAGTGAGATATTGAAAGTAATTGAAAACAGGAGAGAAAAAAACTATATTACTTGTTAGACAAAATACATTTCTCTGAGCAATTGTATTAGTATAAAATACTTTTTTGGCATATAATATAGCTCAGTACTTATTTTACATAGTAATTTTTTCAAATTTTTATCAAGGGTTTCAATTTCCAACCCCACTGCATATAATGTATATTCATATTCAAACTACTGACTTGATTATGTACCTTCTCTCTTTCAAAGGGCAGATTGCAGTCCACTGCTGGGTCTTTGGATCATAAGATTCTACTGAGTCGTACAGCTTTCCATATGACCCACCACCCATGGCATAGATCTTCTTCTTCATGGTGGCATAGCAGCCAACCTAAGGAGAGGAGAGATCGTTGGGCAAGTGGTGAGAGATTTGGAGAGGATGCAATTTGTGAATGTGTTTGTTATACATTTCAGTTGGAAGCCGGAAATGTTCATGTCATGTCACACCTTGCGGACCATGGTCATGCTGGTTTGGGTGGTCCAGGTGTTGTAGTGAGGGTCGAACACCTCCACAGTCAGGAGCTCCATGTCCTCTTCCTCTCCTCCCAACACATAGATCATCCCATCCAGCTCTGCAACACCAAAGTTCTGCCTCGCCTGACCAAACAAATGGCAGAAGCCTCAATAATGCTGAGAAACATTGACCCCTGGTGGCATCACTTTGAACTATAACACACTTTAGGAGGGTAGAGAAGAACAAAACAAAAAATGGCTACCCGTGGGAGTATACAAGTAAAAAAGAACAGATGGAACACTTGACAGATTAAATAAAGTGTAATGTATGTACATACCACAATAATCACTTTAGTTCAGTGGAAGACATTTATTTTGTCTACATAACCAATTGAAGTGAGAACTTCAGATGATACGACTTGAAATGTCTATGAAACAAGCGGGTTGAATGGTGCTAATGAAAAGGTTGAAAGGATTGCAAAGAGAAAAACGTTGCAGTTTTTAATGTTGTGTGGAGTAGTACTGTAGAATACCTGTTTCATGGAAGGAATGGGGGTCCAAGTGTTTGTGTTTGGGTCATATTTCTCGCCACTGCTCAGGACTGTCTTGGTTTCATCCATGCCACCCATCACAAAGAGATGGCCCTCTGAGAGGACAAAGAATGGGGTTAATCCATTGTTGATTACTAAGACTAGGTTAGGTTTGCCTTACATGAGAATTGTTGGAGCTATCAACTAATCATTAGCTGCCATGAAGACTGCACTGTGTATAAGTATGTGCATATGTAACAGTAAAACTGGATCCAATACCAACCTGCTGCCAGCACCCCATGCCCTATTCGCCCAATGCTCATTGGTTCCAGCTCGATCCACAGCTGGCGGTTTGGGTCATAGAGTGGACACATGCAGCGTACCATGGCTGACGGCTTCCTCGTTCTAAACAGGAACCAGATAACAGGACGTCAATTGTGGTCAGTCCTGTTGGTTTTTATCTCTGACACACTGGCTCCTTCTCTAACCTCATCCTCTGTCTGTGTGTCACCAGAACACCCCTTCAACTTTACTTACTTGTATAGTCTCCTCAATCTCCATGTGCTCTATCAGTAGATCAACCACACACTATACTCAGTTTTCCCCTTCCTGTCCATAATACATTCTCTTCTTGCTTGTCATAACTTGCAGTTATCTGAATGTTTTGCATGAATTTCCATTACAAACTGTTTATCTATCAAGCATGTGCACAAAACCACAGCATATTGCAAAATAAGAATCAATGTGTTATGACCACATTGTATGATTCATATACAATGCCTTCAGAAAATATTCACACCCTTGACTTTTTCCACATTTCATTGTGTTACAGCCTGAATTTAAAATTGATTACATTTTTGTCACTGTCCTACACACAATACCCCATAATGTCAAAGTATAATGATGTTTTTGGAAACTTTTATAAATTAATTTAAAATGGGAAGCTGAAATTTCAACCCCTATATTAATGGCAAGCCTAAATAAGTTCAGGAGTAAAAATGTTCTTAACAAGTGACAGACAAGGAAGGTTTTCCAATGCACCCATTGATAGATTTAAAAAAAAGAAGACATTGAATATCCCTTTGAGCATTGTGAAGTTATTAATTACACTTTACATGGTGTATCAATACACCCACTCACTACAAAGATACAGGCATCCTTCCTAACTCAGTTGGCAGAGGGGAAGGAAACCACTCAGGGATTTCACCATGAGGCCAATGGTGACTTTAAAACAGTTACAGAGTTTAATGGCTGTGAAAGGAAAAAACTGAGGACAGATCAACAACATTGTAGTTACTCCACAATACTAACCTAATTGACAGAGTGAAAAGGAAGCCTGTACAGAATACAAATATTCCAAAACATGCATCACTAAAGTAACACTGAAAAGAATGTGGCAAAGCAATTAACTTTTTTCCCTGAAAACAAAGTGTTATGAGTACCACTCTCCATATTTACAAGCATAGTGATGGCTGCATCATGTTATGGGTATGCTTATAATTGTTAAGGACTGGGGAGTTAATCAGGATTTTTTTTTTAAACGGAATGGAGCTAAGCACAGGCAAAATCCTAGAGGAAAACCTGGTTCAGTCTGCTTTCCACCAGACACTGGGAGATGAATTTGACAGAGCTTAAAGAATATTGATAAAGAATAATGGCAATCCAGGTGTGGAAAGCTCTTAGAGACTTACCCAGAAAGACTCACAGCTGTAATCGTTGCCGAAGGTGCTTCTAAAAACGATTGACTCAGGGGTGTGAATACTTATGTAAATAAGATATTTCTGTATTCATTTTCCATGAATTTGCTAACATTTCTAAAAACATGTTTTCACTTTATCATTATTATGGGGTATTGTGTGTAGATGGGTGAGAGAAAAAAAAGTTATCCATTTTGAATTCAGGCTGTAACACAACAAAATGTGGAATAAGTCAAGGGGTATTAATACTTTCTGAAGGCACTGTACACATTCAACAGCATAGACATTTATGTCTGGACATCGTCCCAGAGTAAGAGACTTAGAAGATACTCACACTCTCTCCTCCCCCCCTACAGTGACAATGCACTCAGAGTAGCCACGAGGTTTGAAGGCGGCTAAAAGAGCCTCGCCCTGCAGTGTTGCGCCCCCCAGTGGAGCGTTGCAGTACTCCCGGATCACCTCCCTCATCAAGGGCTCTCCTAACATCTGCTCCCTCAGGTAACCCTGGTCCAGCCCCTGGATCCACACTGATGACATCACCTCTCTCATGTGCACCTGGAAGGGGGGGGACACACACCAAGAAGATGTTACTCAGGGGATAAGCCAAAAGGCCAATAGTAATGCATAGGCAAATTGTGTGCGAAAAACACGTTCCTTCAAATGATTTAGTAGTCTTCGACCATAATTGTAGTAATTCTACAGCCATGCTTTAGGCAGACGTCTGTATCACACCCGGCTGTATCACATCCAGCCGTGATTGGGAGTCCCATAGGGCGGCACACAATTGGCCCAGCGTCGTCTGGGTTTGGCCAGGGTAGGCCTTTATTGTAAATAAGAATTTGTTCTTAACTGACTTGTCTAGTTAAATAAAAAAATACAAACAGACAGAAATAAGGGCAGGACCACTACCCTAGTAGTAGAACAGGCCCTCACCCTCCGTTCCTCCAGGTCATGGCCAAGCCAGCGCACGACAGCCTCCAGGACATGTTTCTCATTGCCCACGTTGAGCTTGTCCATCGACAGGATCTCACACAGCCGGTCTGGAGGTAACTCCTTGAACTCCTCCGTGACGGCCACATCACAGAAATGTGTCTGAAGGAAGTCTGTGGCAGCATGGTGAACATGGTGCAGGCAGTAATGTAGAGAGAAAAGCCGGATCCCAATGCAGTTCTCTGCAGCAATGCAGCTCTCCAGGAACTGGCAGCACAGGGACTTCAGGTCTGTCAAGAGCAGCAGGTCAGCAGCCTGGACCATATCCTGAATGGTGTCCTCACTCAGACTGATCTACACACAGACAACAAGGAGCGGGATGGAAGGAGAAGTGTAACATCAGGATTGTTCTACGTATCATAATATGTTTTTGAATATTATACAATTCTAAAATAGATATGAATAGGAATATGAATTCTCTCAAAAGAGTTAGGCATATAACCTACTGGACAATATCGGTACTGGCAATTTAAAAACCAGTATAAGAATCACACGTACTGGTCAGTTTTAAGTAATCTGTTCACCTTACTGTAGACCTACTACATATTTGCATACTGCTTACCTCCCCACTAAAGATGTAGTCCAAGATCTGCTTCATGATAGTGACAGAGATTCCCTGGAGCTCAATGGTGTACATGGATCCATCTTCCTTTGGAGGGTTGTAGTTCAGCTTTGTTCTATGGGATGTCAGAATACTGTATCAGAATGACAGGAAAGGGCACTGTCGGTCTGCAAAGCACAGAGTGGGACACACCCTTGACAGCTAGTAAACAATGTTACATAACTAGCCCTGTCAAAAAATGTTTTTAACCATGGCATGTCCAGTGGCGGTTCTAGACCATTTCAACTGGGGGGGGCCAAGTTGGGGGCCAGTTGTACTGTTAGAGGGGCCAGTTACATTAGACTTTATTGTTGTCATATCATTTTCTTCACTGCATTGCAGGCATTAGCAGGCAAAAGACAATGTTAATAATCATTCAACAATTTATTTACATTTTCTGTCTAATAACAGATGTAAAAAAAGAAAGATAGCAAAAATGAGTTATGTAAAAATGATTTCATACTCATACTAGTGGGCATGTCAAAAGCCATAGCTGATTACCTGATATATGGACTAGCCGCAGCCAAAATGTTTTTCTGGACTGGAATCTTTTCCCCTTCCAGTACTAACACTGCGTCCTGGAAGCATTGTTCTATCCAGAAGGAGCGAAGGGCCTTGAGAAGTTTCTGAGAGTGTTGAGGGTCCGATACCACCGAACCTGCAGCGCTTACCACTGGATCAGAGGTGGACATTGTGTACCTACAGATGAAAAACCCGTCATTATTAACACAGCTGCCCGGATGAGGGCACAGAGAATAAATCAATTTAGCCGGCCAATGTTAGTTTCACTCAGGATTAGTCTACGTAGGCTAGGCTAACGTCAGCATAATACATGAGTTACTGTAGCAATAAGAAATGACTGAACTGAATTGTTGGCTGAATATTAAAAGTGACATCGTTACACTTGGTAGGGTCACACACATTTCAATAAAAACGGACAGGTTTCGGCGACATGCATAGCTAACTAACGTTATAATACTTTACCGCTAGCTAGCTGGACATAAACAAAGAACAGGGTGCGTCCCAATTCACAGTAGCATTACGTTACCTTGCATGGACCACCACAAATCAGAGGCAGACAGCGAGTTACTGTAAAGTAGGCGTGAAGAAGCTTTCAGCAGGCTCCAATGAAAAACGTTTAATGGCCTTCCTTTTGAGCAAACCATACATTAATTGGAGCAATCACAGACCTGCGAGAGATATATGTTGAATCCTTCCTTTCACCTTTCCGCTTTCAAACAGATTAGTGTGTGCACCATTGATTGACATTATATATGAAGATGTAAATCTCGAGGAAGAAAGGTTGGATACATCTTCAAAGTAATCGAACAGAGCCCAAATGTACTGTATTTAGGATCCGCCCATGTTACGCCCACAAAAAAGCTCTACAGTGTTTTCACACAGATGGTCCACGCGCATGTGTCGGAGAGGCAATAATGCGGCATTTATAACCAAAAGGAAAGGTAGTAATTACCATTGGTGAAGTCGTAAATACCAGTTAAATGCATTCATATGCCTTGAACTCGTTTAGAAACGCCGATTGGCGGATGGCCAACAAGCTGTGTCAACCATGAACTAAACGTTCGTCTATTATCCTTGTAAACAAATGGTAGTGTTCAAAAACTCTATTAATAGATTGCTTTTTATGTATATATGTCTTGCTGTTACATTTAACTGCCGAAAATGCTGTTATTGAGGTAATTACCTTAGGTGACACGAGGTCAGCATGTGGGAGAAGTTGGAAGGATGACGCCGCATTCAAACCAACTGGGAACTCAGGAAAAATACAAGGTCAAATCATGAAGTCAGCGATTTTCAGGTCAGAAAGCCATAGAAAGAGGCCCGATTTCCCAAGTTGGATGACCGTTCAAATTGATCTCTCCCAGTCGGAGCTCATTATTCCCCCCAGAGTTCCCAGTTGTTTTGAACTCACTCAAGTCGGAAGTCAGAGATTTCCGAGTTCCCCCACTATTATTTACGAGTTGGATGGGTATGAAATGTATTGTAACGACCCTGGGTTTATAAGCACGGAAATCGACTCTGCCGCACGAGCATGCTTTTGCGGCACAGTCGATAGCGCGCCGGACCTCGGGCTAGGAGGTCGAGGGTTTGAGACCTGCTCCCTGCCTGTTTCATTACATTGGTGTCAGAAGTGATCGGACCTTGCATCCACGACAGTGCGTGTGCTTGGCCGGTGAGCGCGTTCCTGTAAGACGTAGAGTCGCAAGCTAGCGCGAGGACGTGCTCTTTGAAAGGAGGGAGTAGTGTAACGACCCTGGGTTTATAAGCACGGAAATCGACTCTGCCGCACGAGCATGCTTTTGCGGCACAGTCGATAGCGCGCCGGACCTCGGGCTAGGAGGTCGAGGGTCCGAGACCTGCTCCCTGCCTGTTTCATTACAGTATTTTCCCTGTCGTTTGTGGTAAATACCACCTCCCACTTGGTTATGAACGCAGCATACGCGCTGCGCTTATTTATTATTTAGTACCCCTGACTGCAGTGTGCAAATCGAGCCCAGGCTAAATGTGGGCGGAGTTAAAGGTTTGACCCCACCCACTTTTTTTTGTCCATCTGAAGTTTGGCAGTAACACTGAATACAAACATGTTTGCGCAAGGCACTCGTTCAATACAAACATATTTCATTTTTAAAGATCATAAGAAATATTATTTAAAGTGGTACCAGCAGATGTGTTGTAACACTTTTTGCTATATTTGAGACAAGCTACTGATATTGTTGCAGTGTACCGACTTGTTATGTATGTCATGTACTGTTAAAATTGTGTTGATAAGTGTTCTAACTTTGTAATTATATTATTTCATTGAACACAGTTACTACCTATCCTGCTGCTATTTACTTTCCTCATGAGAATGGAGACAGACTATACCATATAGACAAGCTGAATGTGCTTTGTACATCAAGTTATACCAGCTCCAGTAGAGATCTGAGACTCGGGTAACTTCTACGTCATCTTTACTAAACAACATAACACAATTAAAACAGCAGACAAAAACAAGGTTTGACCACTCCTCAAATTGCTTCACTCCTGCTCCTCAAGAGGCATAGACAGTAATTTTCTTGTTGTCAACTGCCTCCACATAGAACATCTCATAATCTCTCTAACATGAATGGTTCCTTGAGGATAATATTTTCCTCTTCATCCAGGCCATTATACAACTGTAGTTCTTTAAGGGTTGTAATGCGGTCTTCCCCGTCCATCCCAATTACACTATGGAAGGAAACAATGCCTTTAAATGTTTGGAGTTCGCACCACCTTGCTGCCTCTTGTGTGCCCCTTAGAAGAACATCTGCTTCCTTGAAGAAAAAGGAAGAATAAATATTAAGAGTAGTGCCTCATTGGGTGATCAGGTCAAATTACACCCCACTTTCACAATACCGCCATGCAAACAAAAATCACTATTACTAAAGGGGTTTTCAGTGATATCTATAACTACTCAACAAGTCAACTATTATATCTTGCCATACATCCAGCATTACATACAGTAGACTACATATCCAGTTCACAGCTCCCAGTTTTCCGTGCATTTTGTTTTCAGTATCGTCTAGAAAGAAAACAGATTGTGGTCATTAAGTAATGTAAGGAACCTCTAGGGATGTGTGTACAAGAATGAACCTAACTTTAGCTAATACAGTACCTGATCCTGCAGAGCTGGATGCTGATGTGACATGCTGTGACTTCTTGGGGGGGACATCTACATCAACCTGAAATACACTGCTCAAAAAAATAAAGGGAACACTAAAATAACACATCCTAGATCTGAATGAATGAAATATTCTTATTAAATACTTTTTTCTTTACATAGTTGAATGTGCTGACAACAAAATCACACAAAAATCATCAATGGAAATCAAATTTATCAACCCATGGAGGTCTGGATTTGGAGTCACACTCAAAATTAAAGTGGAAAACCACACTACAGGCTGATCCAACTTTGATGTAATGTCCTTAAAACAAGTCAAAATGAGGCTCAGTAGTGTGTGTGGCCTCCACGTGCCTGTATGACCTCCCTACAACGCCTGGGCATGTTCCTGATGAGGTGGTCTCCTGAGGGATCTCCTCCCAGACCTGGACTAAAGCATCCGCCAACTCCTGGACAGTCTGTGGTGCAACGTGGCGTTGGTGGATGGAGCGAGACATGATGTCCGAGATGTGCTCAATTGGATTCAGGTCTGGGGAACGGGCGGGCCAGTCCATAGCATCAATGCCTTCCTCTTGCAGGAACTGCTGACACACTCCAGCCACATGAGGTCTAGCATTGTCTTGCATTAGGAGGAACCCAGGGCCAACCGCACCAGCATATGGTCACACAAGGGGTCTGAGGATCTCATCTCGGTACCTAATGGCAGTCAGGCTACCTCTGGCGAGCACATGGAGGGCTGTGCGGCCCCCCAAAG
This sequence comes from Salvelinus alpinus, assembly GCF_045679555.1. NCBI lineage: Eukaryota > Metazoa > Chordata > Actinopteri > Salmoniformes > Salmonidae > Salvelinus > Salvelinus alpinus. The sequence continues at coordinate 26,139,225 of NC_092100.1, forward strand.
AAATGCCACCCCACACCATGACTGACCCACCGCCAAACCGGTCATGCTGGAGGATGTTGCAGGCAGCAGAACGTTCTTCACGGCATCTCCAGACTCTGTCACATCTGTCACGTGCTCAGTGTGAACCTGCTTTCATCTGTGAAGAGCACATGGCGCCAGTGGCGAATTTGCCAATCTTAGTGTTCTCTGGCAAATGCCAAACGTCCTGCACGGTGTTGGGCTGTAAGCACAACCCCCACCTGTGGACGTCGGGCCCTCATACCACTGTCATGACGTTGGCAGTGGGGGTAGGTTTATGACAGTCATAAATACCTCTTTCCCCCTTTTTCGCTCTCCCTACTATAACTGATGTGACATAAGAAAACCCCTTGGTTAACATAGAGATTCTGGGCACATCAGAAAGTGGGGGGGAATTAACTATATTCTGGTAATCCGACCAACTGAACATATGCGGTGGTACTTAAGGTATATCATGTCAGTTCGGTTGCCCTCTGACACATTCTCATCAATGATAGAATGACATAAACTCTACTGTGGAAAGTCTAAACGTCAGAGGTATCGAATTCACATGGAATTGTTGTTTAATTCAAATGTTTGAATATGAAATTATTTGTGAAGAGATTAAATGTAATTTTAGCTTCCAAATGAGAGATTTGGATTTTCATAAATTCACTATAAAAGCCATTGACAAAAATATAACTTCCTGTTCCGGGTACGCTAGGATGACGATCCGGTGTCAGAATGGTTCAGATAATAACTACAGAACTAAGCCAACAGCAGCATGGACTTTGATTGTGAATGGTATGAACTTTGAACTCGTATTCACTACAGAAGTGATATCTCCTAGCCGTTGAGTTAGCAACAGCTGCTACAAACGCAGGTTAGGAAGGACAGTCCGAGTATCCCGTCTACTACACACAACGTTACTCCAACGTATCCAGTAAGGCACCAGAGACATTCTTCAAAGGACAGAGGACTCGGGTTGGCGACACGGTCCATCTACCACCAACCTACTGAAGCGCAGCGCAGAGTAAATATTTATTGCATTTTCCTTCTTCAAATGGGCGGTAATTTAGAATGCATAAGATACTGTATTTACGATAGCGCAGCTTCGCCTCTGTTCCAGTCTCCCGCTCTTTCACTAAAATCCCGGCCCTTTTCTTTGTGTAACAAGCTGTCATATCTATTCCGCCCGCTAGGGACGTTTTTCTGTATGACGTAATTTGTGATCAAGTTATGATTTCATTGTGTATGTGTGATTCTGTGTGATTAGTTAGGTATTTAGTAAATAAATAATTAAACCCAATTTTGTATTGCTGATTCAAGTTGTTAGCCAGGATTCTTGCAGATAACAAGGATTTACCACTTTCAGATGAGACTGAATAAAATGACGATTAAGGTGACTGCTATGGATGTAAACTATTACTAAATCTTTAAGAGTTTATTCGAAAGATAACAGCTCTATAAATAGTCTTTCGTGGTGTCCCTCTCTAGTTAATTAATATGATTAGTTCAATCAGGTAATATTAATTACGGAGAAATTATTTTATAGAATAGCATGTCATAGCAATTAATCTGGCATAGTCAAAGACACGACACCACCCTCATGGAGTCTGTTTCTGACCGTTTGCACATTTGTGGCCTGCTGGAGGTCATTTTGCAGGGCTCTCGCAGTGCTCCTCCTGCTCCTCCTTGCACAAAGGCAGAGGTAGCGGTCCTGCTGCTGGGTTGTTGCCCTCCTCCACGTCTCCTGGTAGCGCCTCCATGCTCTGGACACTACGCTGACACAGCAAACCTTCTTGCCACAGCTCGCATTGATGTGCCATCCTGGATGAGCTGCACTACCTGAGCCACTTGTGTGGGTTGTAGACTCCGTCTCATGCTACCACTAGAGTGAAAGCACCGCCAGCATTCAAAAGTGACCAAAACATCAGCCAGGAAGCATAGGAACTGAGAAGTGGTCTGTGGTCACCACCTGCAGAACCACTCCTTTATTGGGGGTGTCTTGCTAATTGCCTATAATTTCCACCTTTTGTCTATTCCATTTGCACAACAGCATGTGAAATTTATTGTCAATCAGTGTTGCTTCCTAAGTGGACAGATTGATTTCACAGAAGTGTGATTGACTTGGAGTTACATTGTGTAGTTTAAGTGTTCCCTTTATTTTTTGGAGCAGTGTATATTGGAGGGGGTTTAAGTCTTTAAACATTGGTTTAAGACTATGCCACTCATCATATGACACTTACCTGTAGTGTGTTTTGGCCACCTTTTTCGATCTTTCAACCTCTCTTCTTCAGACCTTAGTGAGTGAATGACATGCATTCAATATATTCAGGTCCGTCTGGCTACAGTGAAACAAGTGATTTTATGGATGCAAATGAAAAGTTTAAAATGTTCAAGACTTATGGCATGGGAAAGTTCTGCCGAACTAGGCACCACCGTCGCATAATTTGCTGCATGTTTTCCTTTGAAAAAGATAATCACATAATCGGATGGGGATCCCAAAAAACATATCCACTAGTGATGAGAATTTCATAATTTATACATACCTCAGTGAAATCACACTGTGCTTCCATTGCAATGTACAGAGCATACTGTAAGTTAAGAGTAGGTTGTTAAGTTGATAGTTATAACAGCAATAATGGTAAATAGTAATATCACCACCTCCCCCAGGAATATATTTCAGGACGTAGAAGACGCAATTCCTCATGCTGCCCCATAGGCAAGCACCATGGTCTTGTAGTGGATGTGAGCTTTCGAATGGAAGCCAGTGGAGTGTGCGGAGGAGCAGGGTGACATGGGAGAACTTGTGGAGGTTGAAAACCAGGCGGGCTGCAGTTTTCTGGATAAGTTGCAGGGGTTTGATGGCACAAGTGGCGAGCCCAGCCAACAGCGAGTTGCAGTAGTCCATACTGGAGATGTAAAGTGCCTGGATTAGGACCTGCACCACTTCCTGTGTGAGGTAGGGTCGTATTCTATGGATGTTGTAGAGCATAAACCTGCAGGAGCGAGTCACTGCTTTGACGATAGCAGAGAATGACATGGTGTTGTCCAGGGTCACGCCAAGGTTCTTTGCACTCTGGGAGGGCGACACTGTAGAGTTGTCAACCGTGATGGAGATGTCTTTGTACAGGCAAGCCTTCCCCGGGAGGAAACGCAGCTCTGTCTTGTAAAGGTTGAGCTTGAAGTGGTGGGCCGACATCCAAGATAAGATATCTTGCCAGGCATGCAGAGATGCATGTCACCACCTGGGTGTCAGAAGGGGAAAGGAGAAAAGTTGTTTAGTGTCATCTACATAGCAATAACAGGAGATACCATGTGAGGATATGACGACGCCAAATGACTTGATGTATAGAGAGAAGAGGAGAGGGCCTAGAACCGAGCCCTGGGGGACACCAATAGTGGGAGTACGTGGTGCAGACAGATCCTCTCCACGTCACCTGGGGGGAGCGGCCTGCCAGGTAGAATGCAATCCAAGAGTGTGTAGATCCTGAGACACCCAGCACTGAGGGTGGAGAGGAGGATCTGATGGTTCATGGTGTCAAAAGCAGCAGAAATATCTAGGAGGATGAGAACAGAGGAGAAAAGTCAGCTTTGGCAGTGCTGAGAACCTCTGACACAGAAGAGCAGTCTCGGTTGAATGACCCGTGTTGAACCCTGACTGGTTAGGGTCAAGAAGATTGTTCTGAGAGATAACGAGAGTTGATCATAGACAGCACGCTCAAGTGTTTTGGAAAGAAGAAAGGCATACTGGTCTATAGTTTGACGTAAGATGGGTCGAGTGTTGGAGATTTTGAAGTCAGAGGGGACGCAGCCAGTGGTCAGGGATAAGTTGATGAGGGAAGTGAGGAATGGGAGAAGGTCTCCAGAGATGGTCTGGAGAAGGGACGGGATGGAGTTGAGCGGGCAGGTTGTCGAGCGGGCAGGTTGTCGGGCGGCCAGACCTCACTAGTCGCAGGATTTCATCTGGAGAGAGAGGGGAGAAAGAGGTCAAGGCGTAGGGTAGTTCTGTGTAAGTGGGACCAGTGGACTAAATAGGCTGAGTGGATGTTGTCAACCTTTTCAAATTGGTTGACAAAGTCATCCACAGATAGGGAGTAGCAACAAACCTAGCAAGTAAAGTACAATAGAATAACTAGTAGATAGTGTGTATGTCTCATGTGTATTGTTGTTTAGCATCTTAAATTACTCAATTTTGCATTTTCAAATTACAACATTTAAAAAAAAATTACCCTGGCCTTTGTAGCTGACTTTAGGTCTCTGTTGATCAGAAGCAAGGATAGTTCTGTGCTATGTACTGGATTAATACAAGTACTCCGATAAGCACACATGCATTTTATCATTTTCTGACCTCTAAGTGAGAGGCATCACTGTAGCCGAGTGATAAGGTAAACCATTTTTGGTAGAAGCTAACAAGCTATTATGGTGGCATTCACCCCTGGTCACCTACAGAGACCTGCCAAAAGGAAGGATGTTATGTGCTACATGCCTTTCAATTAATGACTTTGAACACCTTGAAATGCATTTGTTGTAAGAAATGTGCTATATATGCTGAACAAAAATATAAACTCAACATGTAAAGTGTTGGTCCCATGTTTCATGAGCAGAAATAAAAGATCCCAGAAATGTTTCATAGGCACAACAAGCTTATTTTTCTCAAATTGTTTACATCCCTGTTAGTGAGAATTTCTTCTTTGCCAAGATAATCCATCCACCTGACAGGTTAAACAGCATGATTACATAGTTGCACCTTGTGCTGGAGACATTAAAAGGCCACTTTAAAATGTACAGCTTTGCCACACATCACAATGCCACAGATGTCTCAAGTTGAGGGAGTTTGCAATTGGCATGCGGACTGCATCCACCAGAACTGTTACAATAGAATTTAATGTTCATTTCTCTACCATAAGCCACCTCCAACATAGTTTTAGAGAATTTGGCATTACATCAAACCGGCCTCAACTGCAGAGGTGGGTGCTGAGGAGCATTTCTGTCTAACAAAGCCCTTTATTGATAAAACTTACCTTGTCCGAGAGAGAATTACACTGTTATCAAAACATCACGCCAATGTAAGCCTACACCAAACACACACTTAATTTGAAGTGTTTGTAAAATTCACGATGTGAAATGAATGGCAGAAAAACCATTTCTGTGTTATGGTACTATGGCGGACTATATGGCAGACCAGCGGCTTCAAAGCCTCTCATCAGCAATCCAGGGTTTAAATACATCATTGGTCAGTGACATTCAATTCAGCATTGGAAAAAAGCATGTTTAAGTTTGTTCTACCTGAGCAAGTCTGACCACAAGTGTCACGGCTGTCGTAAGAACGGGACCAAGGCGCAGCAGATATTGAGTTCCACATATTTATTCCAAAGAACTTAAGCAAAAAAAAAACAATAAATCAAATAACCGAACAACAGACCGTGACTATGTGGCGCACAAACACAAAATAATATCCCACAAACACAGGTGGGAAAAATAGCTTCTTAAATATGATCCTCAATTAGAGACAACGATTACCAGCTGCCTCTAATTGGGAATCATACAAAACACCAACATAGAAAATATAAACTAGAACACAACATAGTAATTATAAACTAGAATACCCCCTAGTCACACCCTGACCTACTACACCATAGAGAAACAAGGGCTCTCTATGGTCAGGGCGTGACAACAAGTCAAAGACCACTATGATGACACACCAAATGCGTTTGATGGATCCTTTTTTGTCTTCTTCTAATGTAATCCAAAAGTAACGGAAAGTAATCAGATTACGTTACTGAGTTTGGGTAATCCAAAAGTTACGTTACTGATTAAAATGTTGTAGAGGTAACTAGTAACTGTTACATTTAGAAAGTTACCTACCCAACGCTGTTGGTTTAATCCGTCTATAGACAAGGTATGACAGCAATCAATGCTTTGGTTTTGTTTCCCTGGCACTGTTTCCACATGCTAACATTTTAACATGCCAAATCATGGGACCGATTTTAACATTGTTCGTGCGTCATGTCCAAATAATCCCTAAGTACAATATCTCAAATTGATTGTGAAGCTCAACAAAGTCACTTATAGATGATTTGAACATAATGCGCAAAAAATGCTAATATTTGAATTGGATTTGTGCCACAAATGCTCAAACGTTAGTACGTGGAAACAGTGCCAGGTAAACTAAACCAAAGCATAGATTGCTGCCATACCTTGTCCATAGACTGCTTACAGGTTAAGGAAACCAACATTTAATTTTGTAATTTAGGTGAACTATCCCTTTAACTCATGTTGTGCAGATTCCCCTTGCATCTTAAATTAGGAATTTAGAAGGAGAGAAGGTATAGCCTATACTTTACTTATTCAATTCTCAACAACTTTACAAGTGCACACAGCTGGCCGGTGCTTACATTACGAGTTTGGAGGTTTCAGCATCTAAACTACTGAGTTTTTCTGAGTTTGTCTATTTTCCTCACCTCACAGATGATGATTCATTAAGAAATAGGTCAACCAGTTTAATCTACTGCTCTGCTAACTAGCTAGCTAAAGTGTAGTTAGTGGCTAGCAAATACAGAGAAAGGGGAGGTAACTTTTTTCAATTAATTTCAATACAGTACATGGATTCATCATGGATTGGGCACAGAAGGTCTCTCATCGCACTGGTGAATGGTAGCCGACAGTGTCGGCTAGAAACTATGTGCAGGAGCTGCCTGCAGGAATATGTAGTCTTGCTGAGGTCTTCTCTGTGACTAATTTAAACAAAAAAAAATTGTAAATTGAGGGGAATATATTGATAAAACTCACCTTGTCAGAGAGGTAATTACACACACGCCAAGGTAAGCCTACACCAAACACATACTTAATTTGAAGTGTTTGTAAAATTCACTGTGTGAAAAATGAATGGTGGAAAGACGATTGGAACCATTTCCGTGTTTGACCACTAGGTTTTATGGGTATTATGACACGCCCACTGTGGGGGACTATAACCACCTAATCAAGGAGCCCTGTGGCTCCAATGATCTCAATGCACTCGTGGGGCATTGAAGCCTTGAACGATGCCTGACAGGCAGTCCTTTCTCCCAGGCTGTGCTATCTACCAGGATGCGTGCCACTCCCAAGACCACAGCCAATCACATCCAAGGAATAACGCAGCAAAATAAAAATAGATTTTATGAGCCAGCTAGTTAGCTAGGTAGTCTTCTGTTATTTATGCTAGTTATTAGCTTGCATAACTGATATGTATATAATTATAAGGGACACTTCATGTTTTGTGGATAATATTTCCATTTACAGTGGGTGAGCTCCATTCCTGACAGGCTGATCAGATTCAATAGCAGCATCAGAGACTGACAAATCAGGATGCTGCTTTGTAGGCTCTTTCATATGTAAGGCTCTTGCAGACAGCCTACAAGGCAGCATGCTGACTTATCAGCCTCTGAGGCTGTTATTGAATCTGATCAGCCTGCCAGGAATAGAGTGCACCCACATTTGATCATAATCATAATGCACTGTCTGCTAATCTGCCTGCAAGCAGCTTTACCTATGAAACAGGCTACAAGGCAAAATCCTGATTTATCAGCTCTGAGGCTGGAATTTTATTTGATTAAATCAAACTTTATTTGTCACATGCGCCAAATACATCAAGTGTAGACCTAACCATGAAATGCTTACTTACAAGCCCTTATTAACCAACAGTGCCATTCAAAAAGAGTTAAGAAAATATTTAACAAATAGACAAAATAAAAATAGATTTTATGAGCCAGCTAGTTAGCTAGGTAGTCTTCTGTTATTTATGCTAGTTATTAGCTTGCATAACTGATATGTATATAATTATAAGGGACACTTCATGTTTTGTGGATAATATTTCCATTTACAGTGGGTGAGCTCCATTCCTGACAGGCTGATCAGATTCAATAGCAGCATCAGAGACTGACAAATCAGGATGCTGCTTTGTAGGCTCTTTCATATGTAAGGCTCTTGCAGACAGCCTACAAGGCAGCATGCTGACTTATCAGCCTCTGAGGCTGTTATTGAATCTGATCAGCCTGCCAGGAATAGAGTGCACCCACATTTGATCATAATCATAATGCACTGTCTGCTAATCTGCCTGCAAGCAGCTTTACCTATGAAACAGGCTACAAGGCAAAATCCTGATTTATCAGCTCTGAGGCTGGAATTTTATTTGATTAAATCAAACTTTATTTGTCACATGCGCCAAATACATCAAGTGTAGACCTTACCATGAAATGCTTACTTACAAGCCCTTATTAACCAACAGTGCCATTCAAAAAGAGTTAAGAAAATATTTAACAAATAGACAAAATACAAAAGTAACACAAAATAACAATAACGAGGCTATATACAGGGGGTACCGGTACTGAGTCAGTGTGCGGGGGTACAGGTTAGTTGAGGTAGTTTGTACATGTAGGTAAGGGTGAAGTGACTATGCATAGGTAATAAACAGCGAGTAGCAGCAGTGTACAAAACAAATAGAGGGGGGGGGGGGGGGGGGGGGGGGGTCAATGTAAATAGTCCAGTGGCCATTTGATTAATTGTTCAGCAGTCTTATGTTTGAGGGTAGAAGCTGTTAAGGAGCCTTTTGGTCCTAGACTTGGCGCTCTGGTACCTCCTGCGATAGAAGAGAAAACAGTCTATGACTTGGGTGACTGGAGTCTCTGACAATTTAAAGGGCTTTCCTCTGACACCGCCTATTATATACAGTTGAAGTTGGAAGTTTACATACACTTTAGCCAAATACATTTAAACTCAGTTTTTCACAATTCCTGACATTTCATCCTAGTAAATATTCCCTCTCTTAGGTCAGTTAGGATCACCACTTTATTTTAAGAATGTGAAATGTCAGAATAATGGTAGAGAGAATGATATATTTCAGCTTTTATTTCTTTCATCACATTTCCAGTGGGTCAGAAGTTTACATACACTCAATTAGTATTTGGTAGCATTGCCTTTAAATTGTTTAATTTGGGTCAAACGTTTCGGGTAGCCTCCCACAAGCTTCCCACAATAAGTTGAGTGAATCTTGGCCCATTCCTCCTGACAGAGCTGGTGTAACTGAGTCAGGTTTGTAGGCCTCTTTGCCTCGAACACGCTTTTTCAGGTCTGTCCACAAATTTTATATGGGATTGAGGTCAGGGCTTTGTGATGGCCACTCCAATACCTTGACTTTGTTGTACTTAAGCCATTTTGCCACAACTTTGGAAGTATGCTTGGGGTCATTGTCCATTTGGAAGACCCATTTGCAACCAAGCTTTAACTTCCTGACTGATGTCTTGAGATGTTGCTTCAATATATCCACATCCTTTTCCATCCTCATGATGCCATCTATTTTGTGAAGTGCACAAGTCCCTCCTGCAGCAAAGCACCCCCACAACATGATGCAGCCACCCCCGTGCTTCACGGTTGGGATGGTGTTCTTCGGCTTGCAAGCCTCCCCCTTTTTCCTCCAGACATAATGATGGTCATTATGGCCAAACAGTTCTATTTTTGTTTCATCAGACCAGAGGACATTTCTCCAAAAAGTCTGATCTTTGTCCCCATGTGCAGTTGCAAACCGTAGTCTGGATGTTTTTGGGGCGGTTTTGGAGCAGTGGCTTCTACCTTGCTGAGCGGTCTTTCAGGTTATGTTACTGTGGATATAGATACTTTTGTACCTGTTTTGTTCAGCATCTTCAGAAGGTCCTTTGCTGTTGTTCTGGGATTGATTTGCACTTTTCGCACAAAAGTACTTTCATCTCTAGGAGACAGAACACGTCTCCTTCCTGAGCGGTACGACGGCTGAGGGGTCCCATGGTGTTTATACTTGCGTACTATTGTTTGTACAGATGAACGTGGTACCTTCAGGCATTTGAAAATTGCTCCCAAGGATGAACCAGAATTGTGGAGGTCAACATTTTTTTTCTGAGGTCTTGGCTGATTTCTCTTGATTTTGCCATGATGTCAAGTAAAGAGGCACTGATTTTGAAGGTATGCCTTGAAATACATCCACAGGTACACCTCCAATTGACTCAAATGATGTCAATTAGCATATCAGAAGCTTCTAAAGCCAAGACATCATTTTCAGGAATTTTCCAAGCTGTTTAAAGGCACAGTCAACTTAGTGTATGTAACTTCTGACCCACTGGAATTGTGATACAATGAATTATAAGTGAAATAATCTATCTGTAAACAATTGTTTGAAAAAATTATTTGTGTCATGCACAAAGTAAATGACCTAACCGACGTGCCAAAATTATAGTTTGCTAACAAGAAATTTGTGAAGTGTTGGAAAAACTAGTTTTAATGACTCCAATCTAAGTGTATGTAAACTTTCAACTTCAACTGTAGGTCCTGGATGGCAGGAAGCTTGGCCCCAGTGATGTACTGGGCCATACGCACAACCCTCTGTAGTGCCTTGCGGTCAGATGCCAAGCCGTTACCATACCAGGCGGTGATGCAACGGGTCAGGATGCCCTCGATGGTGCAGCTGTAGAACTTTTTGAAGATCTGGGGACCCATGCCAAATCTTTTCAGTCACCTGAGAGGGAAAAGGTTTTCTCGTGCCATCTTCACGACTGTCTTGGTGTGTTTGGACCATGATAGTTTGTTGGTGATGTGGACACCAAGGAACTTGAAACTCTCGACCTGCTCCACTACAGCCCCGTCGATATTAATGGGGGCCTTTACGGCCCGCCTTTTCCTGTAGTCCACGATCAGCTTCGTTGTCTTGCTCACGTTGAGGGAGAGGTTGTTGTCCTGGCACAACACTGCCAGTTCTCTGACCTCCTCCCTATAGGCCGTCTCATTGTTGTCGGTGATCAGGCCTACCACTGTTGTGTCATCAGCAAACTTAATGATGGTGTTGGAGTTGGGTTTGGCCACGCAGTCATGGGTGAACAGGGAGTACAGGCGGGGAATAAGTACACACCCCTGAGGGGCCACAGTATTGAGGATCAGCGTGTCTAATGTGTTGTTTCCTACCCTTACCACCTGGGAGTGGCGTTCAACACGCTGAGCTGTAGTCAATGAACAGCATTCTCACATAGGTGTTCTCTCAGGAAGTCCAGGATCTAGTTGAAGAGGGAGGTGTTTAGTCCCAGGGTCTTTAGCTTAGTGACAAGCTTCTCTGGCACTATGGTGTTTAACGCTGAGCTGTAGTCAATGAACAGCATTCTCACATAGGTGTTCCTTTTGTCCAGGTGGGAAAGGGCAGTGTGGAGTGCAATAGAGATTGCATCATCTGAGGATCTGTTGGGGCGGTATGCGAATTGGAGTGGGTCTAGGGTATCCGGGATGATGCTGTTGATGTGAGCCATGACCAGTCTTTCAAAGCACCTCATGGCTATGGACGTGAGTGCTACAGGGCGTTAATCATTTAGGTAGGTTACCTTCGATTCCTTGTGCACAGGGACTATGGTGGTCTACTTGAAACATGTAGGTATTACAGACTCGGTCAAGGAGAGGTTGAAAATATCACTGAAGACACTTTCCAGTTGGTCCGCGCATGCTTGAGTACACGTCCTGGTCATCCGTCTGGCCCCGTGGTTTTGTGAATGTTAACCTGTTTAAAGGTCTTGCTCACATTGGCTACCGAGAGCGTTATCACACAGTCATCCAGAACAACTGGTTCTCTCGTGCATGCTTCAGTGTTGCTTGCATCGAAGCGAGCATAAAAGGCGTTTAGCTCGTCTGGTAGACTCGCTGGACTGGGCAGCTCGCGTCTGGGTTTCCCTTTGTAGTCGGTAATCGTTTTCAAGCCCTACCACATCCGACGAGCCTGTATTAACGTTTTGCTTGTTTGATGGTTCATCTGAAGGCATAGCGGGATTTCTTATAAGCGTCCAGATTAGTGTCCCGCTCTTTGAAAGCGGCAGCTCTAGCCTTAAGCTCGATGCGGATGTTGCCTGTAATCCATGACTTCTGGTTGGGATATGTACATACGGTCACTGTGGGGACAACGTCGTCGATGCACTTATTGATGAAGCCGATGACTGAGGTGGTATACTCCTCAATGCAATTGGATGAATCGCGGAACATATTCCAGTGTGTGCTAGCAAAACAGTCCTGTAGCGTAGCACCGCGTCATCTGACCACTTCCGTATTGAGCTGGTACTGGTACTTCCTGCTTTAGTTTTTGCTTGTAAGCAGGAATCAGGAGGATAGAATTATGGACAGATTTGCCAAATGGAGGGCGGGGGAGAGCTTTGTATGCATCTCTGTATGTGGAGTAAAGGTGATCTCGAGTTTTTTTCCTCTGGTTGCACATGCTGGTAAAAATTTGGTAAAACTGATTTAAGTTTGCCTGCATTAAAGTCCCCGGTCACTAGAGGCGCCGCTTCTGCATGAGCATTTTCTTGTTTGCTTATGGCCTTATAGAGTTGGTTGAGTGCGGTCTTTCTGCCAGCATCGGTCTGTGGTGGTAAATAGACGGCTACGAATAATATAGATAAGTACTCCCTTGGTAGATATTGTGGTCTACAGCTTCTCATAAGGTACTCTACCTCAGGTGTTAATGTTTTGCTTGTTTGATGGTTCATCTGAAGGCATAGCGGGATTTCTTATAAGCGTCCAGATTAGTGTCCCGCTCCTTGAAAGCGGCAGCTCTAGCCTTTAGCTCGATGCGGATGTTGGCTGTAATCCATGGCTTCTGGTTGGGATATGTACATACGGTCACTGTGGGGACAACGTCGTCGATGCACTTATTGATGAAGCCGATGACTGAGGTGGTATACTCCTCAATGCAATTGGATGAATCCCGGAACATATTCCAGTGTGCCAGCATCGGTCTGTGGTGGTAAATAGACGGCTACGAATAATATATATAAGTACTGGTAGATATTGTGGTCTACAGCTTCTCATAAGGTACTCTACCTCAGGTATTAACGTTTTGCTTGTTTGATGGTTCATCTGAAGGCATAGTACTACCTCGACACTTCTTGAATATTAGACATCGCGCCCCAGTTGTTATTGACAAATAGACACACGCCCTTAGGCCTCCCGAGTGGCGCAGTGGTCTACGGCCCTGTATCGCAGTGCAAGCTGTGCCACTATAGATCTTGGTTTGAGCCCAGGCTCTGTCGCAGCTGGCTGTGACCAGGAGACCCATGGGGCGGCGCACAATTGGCCCAGCGCCGTCCGGGTTAGGGGAGGGTTCGGCCAGCAGGGATGTTATTGTCCCATCTCGCACTAGCGACTCCTGTGGCGGGCGCAATGCCCACAATGCCCACCAGGTGTGACCGTGTCAGTGGGCATTGGTGCGGCTTGGTGCGGCTGGCTTCCAGGTTAAGCGGGCATTGTGTCAAGAAGAAGTGCGGCTTGGCTGGGTTGTGTTTCTTGGCCTTCACCTCTCCCGAGTCCGTATGGGAGTTGCAGCAATGGAACAAGACTGTAACTACCAATTGGATACCACGAAATTGGGGAGAAAAAAAACTATATATATATATATATAAAAAATATTTAAAAAGACACACCTCGTCTTACCAGACATAGCTTCTCTGTTCTACCGGTGCATGGAAAATCCCGCCAGCTCTATATTATCTGTGTCGTCTTCAGCCACGACTCGGTGAAACATAGGATATTACAGTTTTTAATGTCCCATTGGTAGGATAATCTTAATCGTAGGTCATCAATTTTATTTTCCAATAATTGTATGTTAGCCAGTAGAACGGATGGTAGTGGGAGTTTACTCGCTCGCCTACGGATTCTCAGAAGGCAGCCCGACCTGCGCCCCCTTTTCCTCCCTCTTTTCTTCACACAAATGATCGGGATTTGGGCCTGTTCTCGGGAAAGCAGTATATCCTTCTCGTCAGACTTGTTAAAGGAAAAAGCTTCTTTATACTGTGACAGAGGTAGTTCCAACTTTAGAGTTGGCCTGTCACAGTAGAGGCTTAGCATGGTTTAAACTTGCTAGCCTATCGGTGGTGCCCAGGCTGGTCCCAGCCTCACAGCACACAGGATCCAGATATCCGGAAGTGTTTGTTGTGAAGTTTGAGCTGAGTTGTCGGTGGCTACACATTCCTCAGTTCCTGTTTTCTTGTTATTCAGCATTTTTCCATCTTGTCTCAACCTTCTGGTTTGCACAGTCGACACCCTAGATTAACAACAGCTTTTCTGCAGTCACGCTATGTTTTGTGATTAAATGTCCTATTTCTATAAGGCATATATTTTTGTTAAAAAGAGAACAAAACCATCCTTCACAATAATGAGCTCCAAACACAAATGAAAGCATGATGTTAGCATGAAATGTGCCATCCCTTAGCGTAGCAATAATAAAATCACTCCTATTTATAGGGTGTTTCGATTGTGTGCAAGTTGGATTGAACAGAATCTCTGAGTGTTTGTCATGTACAGGGGAAGTGCACTAAAACTAATCCTTGGAAGTCTTGAGTAAAATCAAATACGTTTTGAGATTTTTCTTTAAATACAATTTATGTTTTTAATCTCGACAATACAACTTTTGTTATGTCTTGACTGTGAGAAAATTATATCGTGATCACGAGAAAACAACTTTTGTTATGTTGTGATCTCAACATAACTAGGATTTTTTTTATTCATGTCTGTTCTGGGCTTCCGTATTAAAGTGTGTGTGAATAAGTAAACTATTTAAAAAATATATCATTCACAAGTCAGGCAAAAAAAAGCACACGATTCTCATTCTCGCCAAATATCTTTCTTTTGTTCCTGGGAAGGCCAGGTCCATAGGCCAGGGTTTGACATACTGCATAATACTATCTTTAAACAAATCTGTAACCCTTCTTGTCAGGGTTGCTCTGACCTCTTTTGGAGGATTTCAGTGATAAAATATTTATATAGTGTCTAACACTGTCCCTGTCAATGCAATATTTATATAATTCAAAGGGTGACCTCTGTAGCCTATTTCTCTATCAAATGTAAATGTTTTGTTACTCAATTGATTGTTTAAAATATAAATACTTCTTATTGGTTACACTATAATTGTCTAAGAGCCATCTCCCCACTAACCAAACCAACAGAGTAGTGTAGGCCAAGTTTTTGATGTCCACAAAACAACCTAGAAAAAATAGCCTACTGTAGGTAGACTATATGCTCATAGACCACATTATTTTCCTTTGTGCATTTACCCCAGCTATTATATTCAAATGTTAAATATTTGTCACTTATAGCGGGCTTTATGTCTATATATTTTGTAAGGGGCGCAACTTTGGTTTTAAAGGTGGCGGGGACATAATATTAAAAATAAATGTTTATCCAGTCGGATAAACACTCCAAACACCGCTCAGAGGCGTCCTCATGGTCCTGAAGCACACCGTTGCCTCATTTTGTATCACATTCCAATGATAAAACTGGGGGGGACAAAAAAGCAATTTCAGAATGTGGGGGGGACATGTCCCCTCCGTCCCCACTGAAAGTTGCACCTCCGTATTTTGTTATTGGTCAATTAACGGAATGGACTGCAATAGCACCCTCCAATATCAGATGAGTGTGTGGGCTAAACACTTGAGAGAGACTACATAGCCTCAAGGTTAGAGCGTTAGACCAGTAACTGAAAGGTCGCTGGTTCAGATCACAGAGCTGACAAGGTGAAAACCTGTCACGGTGCCCTTGAGCAAGGCACTTAACCCCAATTGCTCCAGAGACACTGGACAATGGTGACCCTGGTCGTGATCCCACTCCCTGTGGATGTCTCAGGGGGAGTTGGGATACACAAAAAAAAACACATTGTACAAGTGTTTAACAGGACAAATATAAGCACCCCCCATGTTATTAATATTACCTAGAATATAGGCTGCTTTTGGACACGGTGGCCTCACAGGAGGTTGGTGGCACCTTAATTGGGGAGGATGGGCTCATGGTAATGGCTGGAGCGGAATCAGTGGAATAGTATCAAATACATCAATCATATGCTTTCCATGTGTTTGATGCCATTCCATTCGCTCAATTCCAACTATTATTATGAGCCGTCCTCCCCTCAGCAGCCTCCACTGGTTGGCTGATTTCTTAATGAATCATCATCTGTGAGGCTAGGAAAAAAGACAAACTCAGAAAAACTCAGTAGTTTAGATGCTGAAACCTCCGAACTCGTAATGTAAGCACCGGCCAGCTGTGTGCACTTGTAAAGTTGTTATAATCCCCCTCCGTTTTATAAACAGGAAAATACATAATATAAAGCATCATGCACAAATAATATAGTTTACTTTGACGTCCTGCCAAGTTGTCCTTTTATGGCAGTGGTTGACTGCTTTCTCACTCATCTGTTGATAAAACAGTTAAAACGCTGTATTTAAAAAAATGTCAAGCATAGCAGAGGGATATGTTCCATTATAAAACAATACCTGAAGTATATTTTTATGTATAGTAATAAATGAAATAAAATCAGTGTATATTAACAGCAGGTCTGGGAATTGAATAAGTAAAGTATAGGCTTCTCTCTTTTTAAATTCCTAATTTAAGATGCAAGGGGGATCTGCACAACATGAGTTAAAGGGATAGTTCACCCAAATTACAAAATTAAATATTGGTTTCCTTAACCTGTAAGCAGTCTATGGACAAGGTATGGCAGCAATCTATGCTTTGGTTTAGTTTACCTGGCACTGTTTCCACATACGAACGTTTGAGCATTTGTGGCACAAATCCAATTCAAATATTAGCATTTTTCGCGCATTATGTTCAAATCATCTATAAGTGAATTTGTTGAGCTTCACAATCAATTTGAGATATTGTACTTAGAGATTATTTGGACATGACGGACGAACAATGCTAAAATCGGTCCCATGATTTGGCATGTTAAAATGTTAGCATGTGGAACAGTGCCAGGGAAACAAAACCAAAGCATTGATTGCTGTCATACCTTGTCTATAGACGGATTAAACCAACAGCGTTGGGTAGGTAACTTTCTAAATGTAACAGTTACTAGTTACCTCTACAACATTTTAATCAGTAATGTAACTTTTGGATTACCCAAACTCAGTAATGTAATACTTTCAGTTACTTTTGGATTACATTAGAAGAAGACAAAAAAGGATCCATCAAACGCATTTGGTGTGTCATCATAGTGGTCTTTGACTTGTGGTCAGACTTGCTCAGGTAGAACAAACTTAAACTTGTGCTTTTTTCCAATGCTGATTTGAATGTCATTGACCAATGATGTATTTAAACCCTGGATTGCTGATGAGAGGTTTTGAAGCCACCGGTTGGCCATATAGTCACAGAAATGGTTCCAATGGTTTTTCCGCCATTCATTTTTCACATCTTGAATTTTACAAACACTTCAAATTAAGTGTGTGTTTGGTGTAGGCTTACATTGGTGTGACGTTTTGATAATCGTGTAATTCTCTCTCGGACAAGGTACGTTTTATCAATATATTCGCCTCAATTTACTCAAAAAAATTCAAAATGCTAATTAGCAACAGAAAAGACTACAAATTCAGCAAGACTACAAATTCCTGCAGGAAGCTCCTGCACTTCGGCTACCGTTCACCACCAGATCAGAGGCCTGTACCCAATCCATGATGAATCCATGTGCTGTATTGAAATTAATTGAATAAAGTGTTAAACTTCTTGCGTACCCTTTCTCTGTCTTAGCTAGCCACTAACTACACTTTAGCTAGCTAGTTAGCAGAGCAGTAGACCAAAAAAATAGCCTAGATAATTATTTGTAAACCATGTCTACTTCAGACCTTAAGACAATTTTCAAGGATGAGCATAAGAGCTTTAAAAAGGGAGAAGACTACTATACGTCTACTCATGTGGAGAAGTGCAGCTAAAGTGAGGGGCAATTTACCGGTTTGGTCAGGGCCAGAATGAGGGATAAAGTTTATCCTGTGTCGGTGAGTGTAGCTATTAAGTTCATTTTGAGCATCTTAGCACCACAATGTGTTCAATACAGCTGTCAACATTCTACAAGGAAAGAGCCACTTAATAAATTATATAATCATTGACCAGATTATCATGGATACATTCCAGTGTTGTCATTAATGAGAATGAATCAAAAAATGTATTGACATTCAGAATTGATTTTGTTTAGACATACAGCCTGTATTGTAGTTACATGACCAGAGACAAATCTTCAAAGGCAAAGTATTTATTTATTCGGAGTGGTACATGCATTCACACAATCTTGCTTTATAGAATCTTTCCCACTCTATGTTTGATAAGTCAAGTGTTAAAATCCCAAGTTACCAATTACAAATTTATGGAAAAACTGCACTTGTTCTATTGAAAATGACAGTTTATTAAATATTCTACATCTGTAATGTAATCAATCAAATCAAACTTTATTTAAATAGCACATTTCTTACAACTAATGTGTTCAAAGTCACACATTAAAAGGCATGTGGCACATCCTTCCTCTTGCCAGGTCTCTATAGGTGACCAGGGGATTCTCTCTACCACATGAGAATGCCTCCGTGGAGCTCATACAGGTAGCCATGCAGCTATTTTGGCGGTTCACAATATCGGCCATATGGATGTGGAATGCGAGTGGAGGAAACCAGCCGTGCCCAACCAGGTGCCGACAATGGAGGACCTGTACCTGGCCGAAGACTACAACCCTCTGTCCTGAGAGCCCACAGAGGAGGATCTTCAGTGGCTAAGTAACCGTCTCTGGGGCAGGTTCAGTGGAAAGGCATGTCTCCTTGAACCTGAGCCAGAACAACTGCTACCTTCCCTATCATCCCTTTCTGTACCAGACATTGTTCAAAAAACAAGGGCACCTGGGGCATGCAGGCATCCTGGCTGTCATGGCGGTGTCGGTGGAGCAGCAGGAGGCTATACGGCAGGCAACAGTTGGACAGCGCACCAACCGCAACTGGCACACAATGAGGAGGAGGTCGACGGCCAGCAAGTATGAATCTGTGGTTAGGGCCAAGAGCGTTATTCCATCGCTGCTAAAAAGGGTCCTCAGATCACAGTCGTTGGATGGGTTGTTGTCTGTAATGTGGGGCTCAGATAACAAAAAGGAGGGCATCAAGGCATTCAAAATGGCTATAGGGATGGATGTGCAGGAATCAGGGCTTTGGGTCACAGGGTCTGGGATCCTGGGTGCCCCACCAGATGGTCTGGTGAACACCACAGCAGTGATGGAGGTCAAGTGTACCTATGGTGCAAGGGACCTTACCATTGAAGAGGCAGTAAAGTCAAAGGATTTTCTCCGTGAAGACCATCCTTACTGGCACCAGGTCCAAGGTCAGATCCACATCCCTGGAATGGACACCTGCTTCTTCGTTGTGTGGACCCCCAAAGCTTCCATCACACTCCCCATCGAGCATGACAGCCTCTAGCAGACTCATATTGCTCCTCCTGTCAGTACCTGTTTTTGGGAAGTGAATGGTCCAAAAATATTCCACTTAGTTCAAACACACACACAAGGCTCCCAGAATAGGTTATAATATATACAAGTTTGGCTCAAAATTTTATCATGGGCACAGTGGGAATTTATATCTTGCTGAAGGCAAGTAGCAAGTTTCAGTTTCATTCAGAAGTACAATACGATTCACATTGCATGTTATCATGGGCACATTGGGAATTTATATCTGTGATGTTTAATTACAGTACCAGTCAAAAGTTTGGATACACCTACTCCTTCAAGGTTTTTCTTTATTTTTACTATGTTCTACATTGTAGAATAATAGTGAAGACATCACAACCGTGATTCCATAACACATATGGAACCATGTAGAAACCAAAACTGTGTTAAAAATACTATTTTAGATTTTAGATTCTTCAAAGTATCCACTCTTTGCCTTGATGACAGCTTTGCAAACTTTGGCATTCTCTCAACCAGCTTCATGAGGAATGATTTTCCAACAGCCTTGAAGGATTTCCCAAATATTCTGAGCACTTGTTGGCTGCTTTTCCTTCACTCTGCGGTCCAACTCATCCCAAACCATCTCAAATTTTGACTTCCACCGGTGTAATGTCCATTGCTCGTGTTTCTTGGCCCAAGCAAGTCTCTTATTATTATTGGTGTCCTTTAGTAGTGGTTTCTTTGCAATAAATCAACCATGAAGGCCTGATTCAGACAGTCTCCTCTGAACAGTTGATGTTGAGATGTGTCTCTTACATGAACTCCGTGAAGCATTTATTTGGGCTGGAATCTGAGGCTGGTAACTCAAATGAACTTATCCTCTGCAGCATAGGTAACTGGCTCTTCCTTTCCTGTGGCGGTCCTCATGAGAGGACCGCCACAGTCCTCTCATGATAGCGCTTGATGGTTTTTGCGACTGCACTTGAAGAAACTTTCAAAGTTCTTGAAATTTTACAGATTGACTGACCATCATGTCTTGAAGTAATAATGAACTGTTGTTTCTCTTTGCTTATTTAAGCTGTTCTTGCCATAATATGGACTTGGTCTATCTTCTGTATACCACCCCTACCTTGTCACAACACAACTGATTGGCTCAAACGCATTAAGAAGGAAAGAAATTCCACAAATTAACTTTTAACAAGGCACACCTGTTAATTGAAATGCATTCCAGGTGACTACCCCATGAAGGTGGTTGAGAGAATGCCAAGAGTGTGCAAAGCTGTCATCAAGGCAAAAGGTGGCTACTTTGAAGAATCTCAAATGTAAAATACATTTAGATTTGTTTAACTTTTTTTGGTTACTACATGATTCCATATGTGTTATGTCATAGTTTTGATGTCTTCACTATTATTCTACAATGTAGAAAACAGTAAAAATAAAGAAAAACCCTTGAATGAGTAGGTGTGTCCAAACATTTGACTGGTACTGTATCTCTTACCCCCAGAATGAAAGAGTACATCACTTCCAGCAGATGTCCTTGCTGAGGGTGGCGTTGATCGTGCACTGCTTCTCGTGGGGTGAGCCTGATGTTCCGCATGTCAAGCCTCATGTCTAAAACATGGGGAAAAGGGGACATGAAGTCAGAATTTTGATGCAGCTACAAATGCAATGTTTTACACAATATTGTATCGTATTTGATGAGTTATTGACCTACCTGTCCACAGGCTCGATGTGCTGTAGTCTCCACAACTGGACGCTCATGCTCGGATCACCCCGGCACAGGATGTCCATGCATCAGATGGTCCGAAGGATTTTCTGTTGGACTGGAAAACAAAGATACATTTAATCAATGATGGTTATTTTTCAATGCCGTATCAACATCTTTATCTGGACAGAAAATGCATTGTTTATCATAACACAAACCAGCCTTGGACAATGTGACAAGTGGTCCATCAACACCCAATCCTCATGCCTCATGCCTCATTGTTTGTTCTTGTTTCCCAATCATCAGTCTGGATCTTCCACTTATGCCATGGTGGATGAGCTTCCTTTTCAGGTAAATACAGGGCCCTTTCTCTTTCCCCCTGGAAAATGGCAGCTGCAGACCCAAATGTTGTCACTGGGTTTCCGGTCCGCCCATCTGAAAGATAAAAAAAGATAAGTTACTTTACTAGCTAGCTAAGTTGATTACTAAAATGTTAACATCTATATTAAAATACCATAGCCCACAGACTTGACCATAGTAACGATAAAACAGACTGGGTTTTGGTCTATCTGCACATCTAAAATCCTACTATATGGATTGGACATTTCTGCTGGGATGGAGGAATTATATGGAACGCTCAACTAGATGATCAGGACAATTTTAGGGTACTATTTGCCTGAAGAGGTGAAGTATTGCGATGAGCTACACAACTGTACTTCTGATTCTAATTCTCAAGAGGAAAGTTAAAACCGTTAGCCGTGATATCACTGAAAGGGACTGACATGCAGGGATGTAACATACGGATTTTGGGCACCGGCCAGCCAACCATGATTTCTACATTCAGGTCCTAAATCTGTGGCATGTGATGTTTGTAAAGGCTAAATTTCATTGCTGTGTCAGGCTAGTTTGGCACATGTTCTACTAAGTATTTCACTGCGGTGTCAGAAAAGTTCTAGCCTCAGGCTAGCTTAATTTCCATCCCTGCTGATATGTATAACTGACTTCACAGGTCATTTGATTCGTCATGTACAAAGGCACTCATGGAACAAAAACGTTGGTGTTTTGTATGGGGAAAACATTGAGCACATAAGTCCTTTGAGAGCTAGCTAGCCAACTTTACCTGATGTAGCTAACTAGTCGACCAAGGTGCCTAACTAGCTAGGTAACCTGGTGATATTTAGCTAGCTAGCTAGTTAACATTAGCTCACCGTTTGTGTAGTCAGACTTTTGTAAGTGGTGACATGCTAGCTAACCAACTATCCTTGCCCTGGTGCTGGCCTAATATTAGCTAGCAAGTCTGACTACACGACTGGTGAGAACATTAACTAGCTAGCTAAATATCCTTTCCTGGTAGGCTAATGCTAGCTAAATCAAAATCAAATGTAATTGTCACATACACGTGTTTAGCAGATGTTGACAAAAGTACACGTCCAGATAAAGAAATATCTCTTAATAACAAGGGGTTCAATCTTTTTCCAATTTTCTCTACAATAGGAGAGACATTTTAATTGGCTCTTTCTTTCTGATCTTTTCAAACTTTAATACCAAAATATGTGATCACATATTTTACAGGAATATTACATATTGAACCTTGTAAAAGTCTACAAATGAAATAAAGCTATCTTCCATAATGTGCTTATTGTAGTCTATCAAGTCCCATACTAGTCAGATATTATTACATATACAGTTTAAGTGGGAAGTTTACATACACCTTAGCCAAATACATTTAAACTCAGTTTTTCACAACTCCTGACATTTCATCCTAGTAAATATTCCCTCTCTTAGGATCACCACTTCATTTTAAGAATGTGAAATGTCAGAATAATAGTAGAGAAAATGATTTATTTCAGCTTTTATTTCTTTCATCACATTCCCAGTGGGTCAGACGTTTACATACACTCAATTAGTATTTGATAGCATTGCCTTTAAATGGTTTAACTTGGGTCTAACATTTCAGGTAGCCTCCCACAAGCTTCCCACAATAAGTTGAAGACCCATTTGCAACCAAGCTTTAACTTCCTGACTGATGTCTTGAGATGTTGCTTCAATATATCCATATACATTTTCCTGTCTCATGATGCTATCTATTTTGTGAAGTGCACCAGTCCCTCCTGCAGCAAAGCACCCCCACAACATAATGCTGCCACCCGCGTGCTTCACGGTTGGGATGGTGTTCTTCGGCTTGCAAGCCTCCCCCTTTTTCCTCCAAACATAATGATGGTCATTATGGCCAAACAGTAATTTTTTTGTTTCATCAGACCAGAGGACATTTCTCCAAAAAGTCTGATCTTTGTCCCCATGTACAGTTGCAAACCGTAGTCTGGCATTTTTATGGCTGTTTTGGAGCCGTGGCTTCTTCCTTGCTGAGCGGCCTTTCAGGTTATGTCGATATAGGACTTGTTTTACTGTGGATATAGATACGTTTGTACCTGTTTCCTCCAGCATCTTCACAAGGTCCATTGCTGTTGTTCTGGGATTGATTTGCTTTTGAATGTACTTTGCACCAAAGTACATTCATCTCTAGGAGACAGAAGGCGTCTCCTTCCTGAGCGGAATCACGGCTGCATGGTCCCATGGTGTTTATACTTGTGTACTATTGTTTGTACAGATGAACGTGGTACCTTCAGGCGTTTGGACATTTTGGAAAAACAGACTTGTGGAGGTCTCCAATTTTTTTGGCTGATTTCTTTTGATTTTCCCATGATGTCAAGCAAAGAGGCACTGAGTTTGAAGGTAGGCCTTGAAATACATCCACAGGTACACCTTCAATTGACTCAAATGATATCAATTAGCCTATCAGAAGCTTCTAAAGCCATGACATAATTTTCAGTAATTTTCCAAGCTGTTTATAGGCACAGTCAACTTTGTGTATGTAAACCTCTGACCCACTGCAATTGTGATACAGTGAAATATAAGTGAAATAATCTGTATGTAAACAATTGTTGGAAAAATGACTTGTGTCATGCACAAACTAGATGTCCTAACCGACTTGCCAAAACTATAGTTTTGTGGAGTGGTTGAAAAACAAGTTTTAATGACTCCAACCTACGTGTATGTAAACTTCAGACTTCAACTGTATGTCTGCCCTTCATAAAACCAGACTGGGTATCATCAGTGATTTGGTCAATACCTTTTTTAAGTATTTCTGCAAAGATGGATGCAAGTAGCTTTCCATCATTGTTCATTAATGTGATTGGTCTCCGATTTTCTCACATCATAGATTTTTGTTTGGTTTAAGGATTACAGAACTGAGGCCTTTTGTCATAGAAACAAGCAGGAATCCTAAATCAATTGCCTCCTTAAAGACATTACATATAAATTCAACAATATCCTCATGAAAATATCTATAGAATTCCCTAATAAGGCCATCATTTGCTGGAGATTTTTTTTTTTAAATTTCATTAATTGAAATAAATTAATCACAAGACTTACAGTATTGAAGTCTTCATCTATGAATTTTGCATAGTATTTGACAGTCTAGAAAAGCAGACATCAAATCAAATTGTATTTGTCACATGCGCCGAATACAACAGGTGTTACATGGAAATGCTTACTTACAAGCCCTTAACCAACAATGCAGTTTATGAAAAATACCTACAAAAATAAGAAATAAAAGTAACAAATAATTAAAGAGCAGCAGTAAAATAACAATAGCGAGGCTATATACAGGGGGTACCGGTACAGAGTCAATGTACGGGGGCACCGGTTAGTCGAGGTAATATATACATGTGGGACAGGCATCACTAGTAGGACAGGCATTACTGGTGTAAAGATTACCATAGTTTTCTGAAACATATTTAGAAATATCTTTGAGGTTTTCGTTTTTTTTGCAATCAATATTAAGCTTATTAGTAGAAGAAAAATGCGGATTTTTTCTCTCTAAATTGTAAAAATGTTGACATTTTTTACCTTCCTCCAACCATCTCCTTTTTGATCATACAAATGCCCTTTTGCTCTCTCTTTGTACATTCAGACCCTTTCTTTATTCATCAAGATCCACCATAGAGATTAGAGAAAGTATTTATTGCATGAGTCTCTTGTAGAAAGTATAAGTCTGCATTAAACCGTTTGCAAAACAGGAAAATATCCTTACGTTTGAGTAAATTACGGATACCCCTGACATTAATTGAACAAAGAGATAAAGACACAAACTTCAACCAACAACCTTATGCTAATATAAGCTTTTCCCAAGGATATGTAACTCAGAAGGAGTCCCATTTTTAACCCAGTCTTTTTCATTCAAATGTTTGTGTAAACCCATTTCATGAAGCTCCCGACAAACAGTTATTGTGCTGACTTTGCTTCCAGAGGTAGTTTGGAACTCGGGAGTGAGTGTTGTAACTGAGGATAGACGATTTCTACTCGCTATGTGCTTCAGTACTTGATGGTCCCATTCTGTGAGCTTGTGTGGCCTACCACTTTGCAGCTGAGACGTTGTTGCTCCTAGACTTTTCCACTTCACAATAACAGCACTTACAGTTGACCGGGGCAGCTCTAGCAGGGCAAAAATTTGACGAACTGACTTGTTTGAAAGGTGGCATCCTATGACGGTGCCACGTTGAAAGTCACTAAGCTCTTCAGTAATGCCATTCTATTGCCAGTGTGTGTCTGTCAGCAATGGGTGTGGCTGAAACTGAAACAGCGAACCACTGCTTTTAACCAGGGCAAGGTGACCGGAAGCATGACCGAATACAAACAGTGTAGCTATTCTCTCCGCAAGGCAATCAAACAGGCTAAGTCCCAGTACAGAGACAAAATCGAGTCGCAATTCAACAGCTCAGACACAAGAGGTATGTGGCAGGGTCTACAGTCAATCACGGATTACAAAAAGAAAACCAGCCCCGTCGCGGACCAGGATGTCTTGCTCCCAGACAGGCTAAACAACTTTTTTGCCCGCTTTGAGGACAATACAGTGCCACTGACACGGCCCCCTACCAAAACCTGCGGGCTCTCCTTCACTGCAGCCGAGGTGAGTAAAACATTTAAACGTGTTAACCCTCGCAAGGCTGCAGGCCCAGACGGCATTCCCAGCCGCGTCCTCAGAGCATGCGCAGACCAGCTGGCTGGTGTGTTTACGGACATATTCAATCAATCCTTATCCCAGTCTGCTGTTCCCACATGCTTCAAGAGGGCCACCATTGTTCCTGTTCCCAAGAAAGCTAAGGTAACTGAGCTAAACGACTACCGCCCCGTAGCACTCACTTCCGTCATCATGAAGTGCTTTGAGAGACTAGTCAAGGACCATATCACCTCCACCCTACCGGACACCCTAGACCCACTCCAATTTGCTTACCGACCCAATAGGTCCACAGACGACGCAATCGCAACCACACTGCACACTGCCCTAACCCATCTGGACAAGAGGAATACCCATGTGAGAATGCTGTTCATCGATTACAGCTCAGCATTTAACACCATAGTACCCTCCAAACTCGTCATCAAGCTCGAGACCCTGGGTCTCGACCCCGCCCTGTGCAACTGGGTCCTGGACTTCCTGACGGGCCGCCCCCAGGTGGTGAGGGTAGGTAACAACATCTCCACCACGCTGATCCTCAACACTGGGGCCCCACAAGGGTGCGTTCTGAGCCCTCTCCTGTACTCCCTGTTCACCCACGACTGCGTGGCCATGCACGCCTCCAACTCAATCATCAAGTTTGCGGATGACACTACAGTGGTAGGCTTGATTACCAACAACGACGAGACGGCCTACAGGGAGGAGGTGAGGGCCCTCGGAGTGTGGTGTCAGGAAAATAACCTCACACTCAACGTCAACAAAACAAAGGAGATGATTGTGGACTTCAGGAAACAGCAGAGGGAGCACCCCCCTATCCACATCGACGGGTCAGTAGTGGAGAAGGTGGAAAGTTTTAAGTTCCTCGGTGTACACATCACGGACAAACTGAATTGGTCCACCCACACAGACAGCGTCGTGAAGAAGGCGCAGCAGCGCCTCTTCAACCTCAGGAGGCTGAAGAAATTCGGCTTGTCACCAAAAGCACTCACAAACTTCTACAGATGCACAATCGAGAGCATCCTGTCGGGCTGTATCACCGCCTGGTACGGCAACTGCTCCGCCCACAACCGTAAGGCTCTCCAGAGGGTAGTGAGGTCTGCAGAACGCATCACCGGGGGCAAACTACCTGCCCTCCAGGACACCTACACCACCCGATGTCACAGGAAGGCCATAAAGATCATCAAGGACAACAACCACCCAAGCCACTGCCTGTTCACCCCGCTATCATCCAGAAGGCGAGGTCAGTACAGGTGCATCAAAGCAGGGACCGAGAGACTGAAAAACAGCTTCTATCTCAAGGCCATCAGACTGTTAAACAGCCACCACTAACATTTAGCGGCCGCTGCCAACATACTGACTCAACTCCAGCCACTTTAAAAATGGGAATTGATGGAAATTATGTAAAAATGTACCACTAGCCACTTTAAACAATGCCACTTAATATAATGTTTACATACCCTACATTACCCATCTCATATGTATATACTGTACTCTATATCATCTACTGCATCTTGCCATCTTTATGTAATACATGTACCACTAGCCACTTTAAACTATGCCACTTTATGTTTACATACCCTACAGTACTCATCTCATATGTATATACCGTACTCTATACCATCTACTGCATCTTGCCTATGCCGTTCTGTACCACCACTCATTCATATATCTTTATGTACATATTCTTTATCCCTTTACACTTGTGTGTGTATAAGGTAGTAGTTGTGGAATTGTTAGGTTAGATTACTTGTTGGTTATTACTGCATTGTCGGAACTAGAAGCACAAGCATTTCGCTACACTCGCATTAACATCTGCTAACCATGTGTATGTGACTAATAAAATTTGATTTGATTTGATTTGATTTGAAATAGCCAAATCCACTGATTTAAAGGGGTGTCCACATATGTTTCTATATATAGTGTAACTTAATTTAGTTACACAATGTATTTGTGACAAATCATTCACTAAACCATAAACCTCAACTAAGTCCTGGAATAAATAATGTGGAAATTGAGCAAGTTGAGGAGACTAAATTGCTTGGAGTAACCCAGGATTTTAAACGGTCATGGTCAAAACATGTTGATACAACAGTAGCTAAGATGGGGAGAAGCTGCTCTGCCATTTTAACAACACTATCAACAAGGCAGGTCCTACAGTTTTATCACACCTGGACTACTGTTCAGTTGTGTTTTCAGGTGGCACAAAGAGAGACCTCGTAAAATAATTACAATTGGTTTAGAACAGGGCAGCACGGCTGGCTCTTAACTGTACACAGAGAGCTAACATTAATAATATGCATGTACACTGCTCAAAAAAATAAAGGGAACACTTAAACAACACAATGTAACTCCAAGTCAATCACACTTCTGTGAAATCAAACTGTCCACTTAGGAAGCAACACTGATTGACAATAAATTTCACATGCTGTTATGCAAATGGAATAGACAACAGGTGGAAATTATAGGCAATTAGCAAGACACCCCCAATAAAGGAGTGGTTCTGCAGGTGGTGACCACAGACCACTTCTCAGTTCCTATGCTTCCTGGCTGATGTTTTGGTCACTTTTGAATGCTGGCGGTGCTTTCACTCTAGTGGTAGCATGAGATGGAGTCTACAACCCACACAAGTGGCTCAGGTAGTGCAGCTTATCCAGGATGGCACATCAATGCGAGCTGTGGCAAGAAGGTTTGCTGTGTCTGTCAGTGTAGTGTACAGAGCATGGAGGCGCTACCAGGAGACAGGCCAGTACATCAGGAGAC
This sequence comes from Salvelinus alpinus, assembly GCF_045679555.1. Lineage (NCBI taxonomy): Eukaryota > Metazoa > Chordata > Actinopteri > Salmoniformes > Salmonidae > Salvelinus > Salvelinus alpinus. The sequence goes on from NC_092100.1 coordinate 26,167,911, forward strand.
GTGGAGGAGGCCGTAGGAGGACTGCTACCTCCGCCTTTGTGCAAGGAGGAGCAGGAGGAGCACTGCCAGAGCCCTGCAAAATGACCTCCAGCAGGCCACAAATGTGCATGTGTCTGCTCAAACGGTCAGAAACAGACTCCATGAGGGTGGTATGAGGGCCCGACGTCCACAGGTGGGGGTTGTGCTTACAGCCCAACACCGTGCAGGACGTTTGGCATTTGCCAGAGAACACCAAGATTGGCAAATTCGCCACTGTCGCCCTGTGCTCTTCACAGATGAAAGCAGGTTCACACTGAGCACATGTGACAGACGTGACAGAGTCTGGAGACGCCGTGGAGAACGTTCTGCTGCCTGCAACATCCTCCAGCATGACCGGTTTGGTGGTGGGTCAGTCATGGTATGGGGTGGCATTTCTTTGGGGGGCCCTCCATGTGCTCGCCAGAGGTAGCCTGACTGCCATTAGGTACCGAGATGAGATCCTCAGACCCCTTGTGAGACCATATGCTGGTGCGGTTGGCCCTGGGTTCCTCCTAATGCAAGACAATGCTAGACCTCATGTGGCTGGAGTGTGTCAGCAGTTCCTGCAAGAGGAAGGCATTGATGCTATGGACTGGCCCGCCCGTTCCCCAGACCTGAATCCAATTGAGCACATCTGGGACATCATGTCTCGCTCCATCCACCAACGCCACGTTGCACCACAGACTGTCCAGGAGTTGGCGGATGCTTTAGTCCAGGTCTGGGAGGAGATCCCTCAGGAGACCATCCGCCACCTCATCAGGAGCATGCCCAGGCGTTGTAGGGAGGTCATACATACCCCAATGGTGGAACAAACTCCCTCACGACGCCAGGTCAGCGGAGTCAATCACCACCTTCCGGAGACACCTGAAACCCCACCTCTTTAAGGAATACCTAGGATAGGATAAAGTAATCCTTCTAACCCCCCCCCCCCCTTAAAAGAGTTAGATGCACTATTGTAAAGTGGTTGTTCCACTGGATATCATAAGGTGAATGCACCAATTTGTAAGTCGCTCTGGATAAGAGCGTCTGCTAAATGACTTAAATGTAAATGTAAATACAGGCACGTGGAGGCCACACACACTACTGAGCCTCATTTTGACTTGTTTTAAGGACATTACATCAAAGTTGGATCAGCCTGTAGTGTTGTTTTCCACTTTAATTTTGAGTGTGACTCCAAATCCAGACCTCCATGGGTTGATAAATTTGATTTCCATTGATGAATTTTGTGTGATTTTGTTGTCAGCACATTCAACTATGTAAAGAAAAAAGTATTTAATAAGAATATTTCATTCATTCAGATCTAGGATGTGTTATTTTAGTGTTCCCTTAATTTTTTTGAGCAGTGTATATCTCTCATGGCTCAAAGTGGAAGAGAGATTGACTTCATCACTACTTGTAAGAAGTGTTGACATGCTGAATGCAGCGAGGTGTCTGTTTAAAGCACACAGCCCGGACACCCATGCATTCATTACCCACAAGACATGCCACCAGAGGTCTCTTCACAATCCCCAAGTCAAGAACAGACTATGGGAGGTGCACAGTACTACATAGAGCCATGACTACATGGAACTATATTCTACATCAGGTAACTGATGCAAACAGTAGAATCAGATTTTTTAAAACAGGTAAAAATAGACCTTATAGAACAACAGGGATTGTGAAGAGACACACACAGGCACAGACACACATACACATGATAAGACACGCACATACACATGGATGTTGTATTGTAAATATGTGATAGTGGTGTAGTGGCCTGAGGGAACAAACTAAATGTTTTGGGTAAAGTGTTATGAAATGTAATGTCATGAAATATTTTTAATTGTATATAACTGCTTTAATGTTGCAGGACCCCAGGAAGAGTAGCTGCTGCCTTGGCAGGGATCCTTAAGAAATACAAATACAAATACACAGTCATTTTTTTCATTAATTAAATAACAAAAAAAGTGCAAATTGTAGCCACTTATATCCCTTCATAGTTTGTTTGTTTAAGCATGACCATCATCCACATAGGCCTACCTAATTTTTGACCAAATGTTTTGTGTCAGCACTTGGGGGGGGTCACCCCACATGTAATCAGTTACTCAACAGTAACTTTGTAAAACAATGTGTAATTTTGTAATTTGGGTGAACTATCCCTTTAAAATAAAATGGTTAAAGTTATTTTCCTTTTATACACTTTGTTTTTATTTCAAGTAACCCACAGCAACTCCCAGAAAGAACTTGGCCGTGTTTGCTTGTTCTCTCTGTGTGAGCAATTTTCAGCGTCAAGGGTGGACGTGATATTTCAAACATCAGATCAGTGCGTTTATGTATTGGGTGCCCGGAAATTTTTCCAAATAAACACAGCTTGATTCAACTTGGGTGGGCAGACTTATCAACAGACTAATTCTATAAACAAATGTGGGAATAACCAAGAACACCATTGGCTGGTAGGCCTACGCAGGGGACACGCGGTGAGAGAGCTGGGGCTTTCAGCAATGAAATTTTAATTAATGTGGGTGGGCTGAGAACACAACCAGTGTTTATGATAGACAATTTATTTTCCAATGAAAAGTCAACATAAAACATGTTAAACAATTATTTAACATTGTTTGACTCATGAGGCAGAGACACTGTGGGATCCCATCATTCCAAGAGCAGCTCTCCCCACGAGCTGAAGTTCCTTGGGAAGCAGATAGCGCTCCAGCATCATGAGCCTTTACCACAGCCGAGTCCTTGGAGTGCCACCCTCGGCGCTCAATTTCCCCAATTCGTCCCTGATTTACTTGTATGGAGGCGACGGCGGTACCATTCTTCCCGCTTTGGGCTTCGTCCCAACTCGGCAGGAATCTCTGCAAAAACCTCCGTACAGTTACATTGCACTTATCGCTATGGCCATCAAGAGCGCACCAGACAAGCGCGCAACGCTGAGCGGCATTTACCAGTTCATAATGGACGGCTTCCCCTTTTACCATGACAACAAGCAGGGCTGGCAGAACTCAATACGCCACAACCTCTCTCTAAACGACTGTTTCATCAAGGTACCGAGAGAGAAGGGCCGTACCGGGAAAGGAAGCTACTGGACTTTGGACACCAAATGTCTAGACATGTTTGAGAACGGGAACTATAGACGGAGGAAGAGAAAACTAAAGGGCCAAGAGACTGCAGAGTCCAAAACTACTCACAAGAGGAAAAGAGGTCCAGTATCCACGAACCCGTCAGGATCTAACGTTCCAGCTGATGCTCACCTGAGGAGGATGGGTAGGCCTATGTCAGCTGGAGATTGGGCTGTGGTGGGCACGGAGGTGGAACAACAACATAGACATTTTGAGAAACGTAGTTCAGATTTAAAACATGTTCTTGGTGAGTTCAACAATGTTGGGATGCAGCAAAGTGGGTCTGTCCATGGCCAAAAATGTAATGTGCAGAATCAAATCCAAACTGAATCCATGCAGGACATGTATGGCACACAATCAACTGACGCGCGACACGGTCCAAGGTGCATACCCGTTCAGGAGCACAGGGTCTGTTTGGACACAGCTCATCTGTCAGGAGCGCCTTCCCTCCATGCGAGTGAAGCAGACAACACTAGACTAGCCTTTGATGGGAGGGAGAATGGTCCTCCTATCCTGTCCGGTTGCACGGAGAACTTGAACTCATCTATGCTGTGTAGAACAATGGAAATTATACCCACTGTCCCTAGCAGAGCAACGGACAAATCCAAAGGTTTTAGCATAGACAGTATCTTATCAAAAAAGGGAAACCAAATGCACAAAAGCAGCTTTGGTGTAACAACAGAGACAGGCTTGTACCCCCAAAGTCACCAATTCAAGCTGATGGGATTCCCGCTTTGCCCTTACTTATCGCTCACGTGCCCTGAGAAAGTTCTACATTTTAAATAGGCAGAGTGTAAAGCTAAAAAAAATAGGAAACATCTGAATAATAATATAATGGGAACATCTCAAAAATAAATAAAATATATTGCAAGATATTACGCGCGAGTGTCACCATTTTGGTACAGTGGGAAGAGAGAATATGACTTCGACAAGTATCTTTTTCAGGCACCAATAAAGACTGTGATTAAAAAATGATTGTGATTATGGTTATTATAGGCTAACTTCTCTCCCGAAGTGCAGCTGTGCATAAAATACCATTGCAGGTCCTCTTTCAGTTGATTTATCGCCATGAGAGAACAGTTAATAAAAGCCCAAGAGTGTACGGATGTTGTTTTAGTAAATGTAAATGTTTAGGAAAACTATGGTTTATATGTAGGAGCTCTGAGCTTGTCATCTGAGTGCCTGCCATTTGACTGTTGTGTGTGTTATATTCTGTGCTGCTTCTCAGATGTTGAATTTAGATGTTAAAGTGGAAATAGTTTTTTAGAAGTTAGTTGAAAAAAACTTCTGTAAATTATTATTATTTTTTCCATATTGAACGTAAAATAAAAGTGTAATAAACAAAAAAAATACATTGCAAGTCAGCTTGATTTTATTCCATGAAAATAGACATAAGTAAATTGAAAAGAAAGGACAGTACAAAGTAACACATTCAATCTTAGCCTATTAAACTTAAAGATCATTACAGTCATGTACTCTTTATTATAAACTGGGTGGTTCGAGCCCTGAATGCTGATTTGTTGAAAGCCATGGTATATCAGACCATATACCACAGGTCAGGTATGACAAAACATGTATTTTTACAGCTTTAATCGCCTCAGGACACCTGTATCCAGGCACTCCGCGTTGCGTTGTGCTTAAGAACAGCTTTTCGCTGTGTTATATTGGCCATATACCACACCACCTCGGGCCTTGTTGCTTAAATATAGTCCTGCAGCTGGTTTTCAATGTTCTTCCTCATAAACAGATTTACACCTTGGAATAATAAACCAAAATTCTGAAGGGAAAAGTGAAACATTTTTAATAACCCTGCACTGCATACTACATCAGGATTAGAGCTATGGGCACTAGTAAACATGCATTTGTTTATCAGTTAAACAAATTCCCCATTGCAAAAAGTGCTGTTAACACAAATACTGAATCAATCAGAGCATTGCCATCTGTTTCCTTGAGGCCACATTTGATTTACAGTGAATTAAAGTTGTTATGGTATTGAACTGTAAAGTTTCATACTGTATAAATAAGCAGTGGTAGGGGTTTCTATGTCACCTGCATGAAATCAGAGCATTATTGACAACATAATCATGAAATATCTGACAAAAAAACTCAGACTTCTAAATATAGCTTACATTTATATTCCTCTGAAACCTTCACTGTATACTTTGAGAGTGGAAATCAGGAATGCATGTAGAAATAAATAAACTTCCCAACATTTGAGGAGAGGAACTCACAATCACAAGAATTTCCTGTGTATAGGATTATTTTGGTCAGATGTGTAAATAAAACCTCATGCTGAAAACCTCAGAGGAGAAAAAGAGTTTGCATTCCCTAGCCTGCTCAGCTCAAATGGTCATCAGCCCATTTAGGCTTCGGCTCTATGGACAAATTCTGTAGGACCTTCTGTAAGATCATGTTTTAAATCAAACAGCATATATCGTAATGTAGGTTTAAGGGTGTGGTTCACACACAGCTCTATGAATCGAAGTTGAATCTCCTCACCATAATTCGTTTGAGATTGAGTTGACAAGGCTTCATGAATCAGCGTGGGTTCAAATAAACAGTGAGAGAAATAGAGCCTGTATAGGAAAGTGTCATCACTTTCATGAACAATCAGATCTCCATTCTGCAATAAATCATGCCATTTAAAACCGCTAGGTTCATGTTTATTATATTTGTTCACTCTCTACATATACCAACTACACTTGTCCAAATACATACTCAGCACAAGGGTATGGGCGGCCGTGATGAAGATTGATGGGCTCGCTGCAAGGAGCATTAGCTGCTAATCAAGTTATGTTTCCTGGCACACAATTTTATATGTCATTATCTGCCTCAGATATCCACAAGGCCTATGCATGCTGCTGACCATGTAGACATAAATGCACATATAGTGACATGAAAACACTGAGCATGGATTGGACACACATTCACTACAATGACACATACAAACAAAACTGTTTTAAAAATGCTCTCAGATGATAGTTATCTTTCCATCAAAACACAAAGCAGCAATATCACAAAAATATAGACATAAAACCTTTACTCTTCTTGAAAATTATACCGAAGGCTTACCGCAATAAAACCAACACAAATGGACCCACCTACAAAGATGGACCTACATAGTGAATGGCATGATAACATCTGTGGAAGCATGAAAATATGACTTTGAAGAGAACAGCAAAACGCTTTGAAAAACATTTGATAAGACTCTTTCACTTCAGTGCGTGAGGAAGCCAAAGGCTGTGTGTGAACCGCATACAGCTGCAAACCAAGTGTGAACATTTAAAGTCCTCTCTCATTAACCCTGCCTGTACTTAAACTGGTTACCAACATCCACAAAACAGTTTCAGTTTCTAGGATACTTTGGAATCTTTGGCTCTACTTCTGCAGGCCCTCTTTACCAACTATCAAGATGAACAATTGAAATAGTCACAGAAGAATTTAAATTTATTTATTTTATATAATTTCTTTAAATATAATTTTAAATACATACAATCTACCTGCAGTGAAGCCGCTCAACATTAACATTACATTCAGTTATCTAGCAGACACTTCCATCCAGAGCAACCCACAGGAGCAACCAGGGTTAAGTGCCACGCCCAAGGGCACATCAACAGATCTCCCACCAAGTCGAATCGGGGGCCCCGAATCAGCAACCTCTCGGCCACTGGCCCAAGCTCACAACCGCCAAGCCACCAAACATCCAAGATCCCCCACATCTCCCCCCCAAGAGCTGACCCTCAACCATCCAAGACCCCCTTACAAGAATGCTGTACAATAGTTTTAGCTGAAAAGCAAAGTCTTGAATCTTGCGTCGTTTTATATATAAACTCATACACCCTGTTCCATGGAAACGGTACATCAAAAATCTCCTCCCAGCTATTTTTCAATCTGTATGGCACAGCTGTCAACATCCTGGTCCTCAAATGACATTGGGTATACTTTCCTATTTATGCTATTTTTGTTCTTCCGCCAGTTTTGATCCTTTATATTGGGCAGACAGAGCAGTTCCCCACCTCCTCCCACTGCCACCTGCCTCCTCCATTTTTGGAGTAGTGCTGTAATCGATTGGTTGTAATCTTGGATTGAGCAGACCATCCCAAACAATTCCGATAGCTCCATGAAAGACATAACTCTACCATTCCAATTTCCAATATAAATTAAAAACAAAATACCGTTTTCAAACATAACATTGTTCCATAAATACAGGTATTTTATCAACCAGCACATTTGAGTTCAACCATAATATTTGTTGCAGTGTTGTAGTACTCAAGACCCATCTTGAGACCACATATTGAGTGTCTCGGGCTCAGACGCGACCCGTCATTCAGGGCAAGTGGGGCAGAGCCTCATCTGTTTTGAGCCCCACCTTTGTGTGTGTGTGTAACGGCTTTCTTCCTGGGATGAAGGAGAGGACCAAAATGCAGCGCAGTTAGTGTTCAACATGTTTAATTTAACGAACTGTGAACACTTACAACAATACAAAACAACAAACGTGAAAACCGAGACAGTCCTATCTGGTGCAGAACACAAACACAGAGACAGGAAACAACCACCCACAATCCCCAACACAAAACAAGCCACCTATATATGATTCTCAATCAGGGACAACGATTGACAGCTGCCTCTGATTGAGAACCATATTAGGCTGAACACAGAAACAGACAAACTAGACACACAACATAGAATGCCCACCCCAACTCACGCCCTGACCATACTAAACAAATACAAAAACAAGGGAAAACAGGTCAGGAACGTGACAGTGTGTGTGGGTTGTTTGCCTGTTTTGCATGTTATTTTTGCATTAACATGTGTCAAATCAAATCACATTTTCACATGCTCCGAATACAACAGTTTTAGACCTTACAGTGAAATGCTTACATACAAGCCCTTAACCAACAATGCAGTTCAAGAAATAGAGTTAAGAAATATTTACAAAATAAACTAAAGTAGAAAATAAAAAGTAACACAATAAATAATGAGGCTAAATACAGGGGGTACCGGTACCGAGTCACTGTGCGGGGGTATAGGTCGGTGCTCCAGTACCGCTTGCCGTGCGGTAGCAGAGAGAACAGTCTATGACTGAAGTTTTTTGTGGCTTCCTCTGACACAGCCTAGTATATAGGTCCTGGATGGCAGGTAGCTTGGCCGCAGTGATGTACTGGGCCATACGCATTACCCTGTGTAGCGGCTTACGGTTGGATGCCGAGCAGTTACCATGTCAGGTGGGGATGCAACTGTTCAGGATACTCTTGATGGTGAAGCTGTAGAACTTTTTGAGGATCTGGGGACCCATGCCGAATCTTTTCATTCTCCTACGGGGGAAAAGTGTTGTCGTGCCCTCTTCACGACTGTCTTGGTGTGTTTGGACCATGATAGTTTGTTGGTGATGTGGACACCAAGGAACTTGAAACTCTCAACCTGCTCCACTACAGCCCCGTCGATGTGAATAGGGGCGTGTTCCACCATCCTTTTCCTGTAGTCCACAATCAGCTCCTTTGTCTTGCTCATGTTGAAGGAGAGGTTGTTGTCCTGGCACCACACTGCCAGGCCTCTGACCTCCTCCCTATAGGCTGTCTCATCATTGTCGTTGATCAAGCCTACCACTGTTTTGTCGTCAGTAAACTTAACGATGGTGTTGGATTCGTGCTTGGCCACGCAGTCGTGGGTGAACAGGGAGTACAGGAGGGGACTAAGCACGCACCCCTGAGGGGCCCTCGTGTTGAGGATCAGCATGGCAGATGTGTCGTTGTCTACCCTTACCACCTAGGGGTTGCCCGTCAGGAAGTCCAGGATCCAGTTGCAGAGGGAGGTGTTTAGTCCCAGGGTCCTTAGCTTAGTGACAAGCTTTTTGGGCACTATGGTGTTGAACGCTGAGCTGTAGTCAATGAACAGCATTCTCACATAGGTGTTCCTTATGTCCAGGTGGGAAAGGGCAATGTGGAGTGCAATTGAGATTGCGTTATCTGTGGATCTGTTGGGGCGGTACGTGAATTGGTGGGTCTAGGGTTTCTGGGATGATGATGTTGATGTGAGCCATGACCAGCCTTTCTAAGCACTTCATGGCTTCCGATGTGAGTGCTACGGGCGGTAGTCATTTAGGCAGGTTACCTTTGCTTTCTTGGATACAGGGACTATGGTGGTCTGCTTGAAACATGTAGGTATTACAGACTCGGTTAGGGAGAGGTTGAAAATGTCAGTGAAGACACTTGCCAGTTGGTCCGCGCATGCTCTGAGTACATGTCCTGGTAATCCGTCTGGCCCCGCAGCCAGGTGAATGTTGACCTGTTTAAAGGTCTTGCTCATATCGGCTATGGAGTGCGTAGCCGAGCTGGTGCTCTCATGCATGCTTCAGTGTTACTTGCCTCGAACAGAACATAAAAGGCATTTAGGCACGCGTCATTGGGAAGCACACGGCTGGGTTTCTCTTTGTAGTCCGTAATAGTTTGCTAGCCCTGTCACATCCGATGATTGTCGGAGCCGGTGTAGTAGGATTCAATCTTAGTCCTGTATTAACGTTTTGCCTGTTTGATGGTTCGTCTGAGGGCATAGCAGGATTTCTTATAAGCGTCTAGATTAGTGTCCCGCTCCTTGAAAGTGGCAGCTCTAGCCTTTAGCTCGGTCTGGATGTTGCCTGAAATCCATGGCTTCTGGTTGGGATATGTACGTACGGTCACTGTGGGGACAACGTCGTTGATTCACTTATTGATGAAGCCGGTGACTGAGGTGGTATACTCCTCAATGCCATTGGATGAATCCCAGAACAGTGTGTGCTAGCAAAACAGCCCTGTAGAGTAGCATCTGCGCCATCTGATCCCTTTCGTATTGAGCGAGTCACTGGTACTTCCTGATAGTTTTTGCTTGTAAGCAGGAATCAGGAGGATATAATTATGGTCAGATTTTCCAAATGGAGGGGGAGAGAGAGCTTTGTATGCATCTCTGTGTGTGGAGTAAATGTGATCTACAGTTTTTTCCCCTCTGGTGGCACATTTGACATGCTGGTAGAAGGTAAAACTGATTTTTGCCTGCATTATAAAGTCTCCGGCCACTAGGAGCACCATTTCTGGATGAGCATTTCCTTGTTTGTTTATGGTCTTATATAGCTCGTTGAGTGCGGTCTTAGTGCCAGCATCGGTTTGTGCTGGTAAATAGATGGCTATGAAAAATATAGATGAAAACTCTTTGTAGATAGTGTGGTCTACAGCTTATCATGAGGTACTCTACCACAAGCTAGAAATACCTCGAGACTTCCATAATATTAGACATCACGCACCAGCTGTTATTGACAAATAGACACACTCCCCCACCGCTCGTCTTACCAGACGTAGCTGTTCTGTCCTGCCGATGCACGGTGTGGTGGAATTATTGTAATCAAAAGGAGAGACTTGTAGATTTCTTCAAAACAATCTAACTTTATTATTTAATTAGTGCAGTAATGGAGCTGGTCGGTAATCATCCCTGGAGGTGATCACTGAGAACTCAACGAGCTGGTTTGAGCCACACCATTTTTTAGCAAAGTCCATCCTCCTTCAGTCTACATGACAAACAACAGATGTATGGAATGGGTCGTAAGGTTAAGATTTGTATGATAGATACTTACAATTCAGAGCAGACAGTATCTCAAAGTGTAGAGACCAGGGTCTGGCCCTGGACTCATCTCTCCCTGGTACCATATAGAACAGAAACATTAACTCATGCTCTGAAATGCGGTATCCCCAAAGACATCTTAAGTCTCCTGTCAGTGTTATCTCCCAGAGGCCCACTTTCAGTTCACATAGACACAATAGAGTTATAAGAACCCTCTATTCTGTTGCATAAAACAACCATTTGATGCAATAAAAAGTATTATAACATAATCTTGTAATTTCCACCATAACGGAAATCCTAGCAAACTGTATATTATTATTATCTGTGTCGTCGTTCAGCCATGACTCGGGGAAACATAAGATCTTACAGTTTTTAATGTCCCGTTGGTAGGATAGTCTCAAACGGAGATCATCCAGTTTACTCTCCAGTGATTGCACATTGGCCAATAGAACAGATGGTAGAGGGGTGTTACCCACTCGCCAACAGATTCTCACAAGGCACCCCGATTTCCACCCCCTGCATTTTCATATTTTGTTTATGCAAATGAAGGGGATTTGGGCCTGGTCTTGGAGAAGCAGTATATCCTTCATCCAGTTCGAGGTGAGTAATCGCTGTTCTGATATCCAGAAGTTACATTTGGTCATAAGTGTCACACCCTGATCTGTTTCATCTGTCTTTGTGCTTGTCTCCACCCCCTCCAGGTGTCACCCTCATTATCCCCAGTGTATTTATACCTGTGTTCTCTGTTTGTCTGTTGCCAGTTCGTCCTGACAATCCTGCCAGCCCTGACCCCGAGCCTGCGTGCCGTTTTGTACCTGCCTGACTCTGACCCGTTTACGAACTTCTGCCTGTCCTGACCCCGAGCCTGCCTGCTGTTCTGTACCTTATTGACTCTGCCCTGGATTACAGACCTCTGCCTGACTTTGAGCTGTTTTTTTGCCTGCCCCCTGTTTGTGTCAATAAACATCTGTGACTCTAGCAGTCTGCATCTGTGTCTTATCCTGAGTCCTGATAATAAGAGATGGTAGAAGCAACATTATGTACAAAATAAGTTACAAACAATTTGAAAAAACACAAATTATGTCACCTTACATTTCAAAAGTGCTGAACAAATTGTTATATCTACTACATCTGTCCTAGCTCGCTCATTAATGTCTAAATTAAAATTACGGATTGCCTCTTATCCACTCATCGTCCCCTTATGCCATAGTTTGTACATCTCAATTGTCAGAAGAAACCACATTTGTTTAAGCAAGTCAGCCATTTCAGCTATGTTTTTTTTAAAGGCAGTAAATGAGGCTGTATGAAAGGTTTCACTGCCAGACAAGGCTCCGCTGATAGCCGGGTGTATGGGTGGTAAGGAGTGGTAAGGTGTTGGGACTGCTGTTGGGACAGCTTTATGTAGGCCCTAACAGTTTGTCGGCACCGTTTGTCACCGTTATAGTGCAATTAATGTATTGTTTAGTGTTGTGTAGTGGCTTTCCTTGCATACATCTAAAACATTTGAGTTTTCCCCACCAAGATTTACATGCTAAAATCGCCACTGCTCCGTCTTGTCTCGGTGTCAGATACATTTGTACTCAGTCTTGACTCAGTCTCAGACAGCGAGGACTAGTAATGTCACGTTCTGACCATAGTTCTTTTGTGTTTTCTTTGTTTTAGTGTTGGTCAGGACGTGAGCTGGGTGGGCATTCTATGTTGTGTGTCTAGTTTGTCCATTTCTATGTATGGCCTGATATGGTTCTCAATCAGAGGCAGGTGTATGTCATTGTCTCTGATTGGGAACCATATTTAGGTAGCTTGTTTTGTGTTGGGGTTTGTGGGTGGTTGTCTTCTGTCTTTGTGTTCTCTGCACCAGATAGGACTGTTTCGGTTTTGCCACGTTTGTTATTTTGTATTGTGTTCGTGTTCAGTTGATTATTATTAAAACATGGACACCTACTACGCTGCGTCTTGGTCCGATCCCTGCTACACCTCCTCTTCAGACGAAGAAGGTTGCCGTTACAAGTAATTTCTTCCCGAGACCAGCTGAGTAAAAAATCTCATAATGATCAGCTTCCATTCAGTTTGCGCCAAATATTTAGACCTACTGTCACGTTCCTGACCTGTTTTCCTTTGTTTTGTATTTATTTTAGTTGGTCAGGGCGTGAGTTGGGTGGGTTGTCTATGGTTGATTTTCTATGTTGGGATTTTGTGTTCGGCCTGGTATGATTCTCAATCAGAGACAGCTGTCAATCGTTGTCCCTGATTGAGAATCATACTTAGGCAGCCAGGGTTTCACTTGTGTTTTGTGGGTGTTTGTTCCTGTGGAGGTTTTGTTGCCACACAGGACGGTTTCGGTTTTGTCACGTTGGTTGGTTTTTGTATTTTGAAGTGTTTTGTTGACTTTCATTAAAAGAATGAACACTAACCACTCTGCGTTTTGGTCCACACCTTCTGTCAGCGAGGACAGCCGTAACAGAAACACCCACCACAAACGGACCAAGCGGAGTGGAGAAGGGCAGCGACAGCAGCAGAGACAGACAGAGGAATGGACATGGGAAGACGTCTTGAACGGCAAGGGTTGCTACACATGGGAGGAGATCCTGGCTGGAAAGGATCGCCTCCCATGGGAACAGCTGGAGGCAGCGAGGAGAGCAGAGGCAACCGGAGAGAGGAACCGGAGGTATGAGGGTACGCGGCTAGCACGGAAGCCCGGGAGGCTCACCCAAACATTTCTTGGGGGGGAGCTAAAGGGGAGTGTGGCGAAGCCGGGTTGGATACCTGAGCCAACTCCCCGGGCTTACCGTGGAGTGAGAGGGCGTCGTACTGGTCAGACACCGTGTTATGCGGTGGAGCGCACGGTGTCCCCAGTACGCGTGCTTAGCCCAGTGCGGGCTATTCCACCTTGCCGCACTGGTAGGGCTAGGTTGGGCATCGAGCCGGGTGCCATGAAGCCGGCCCAACATATCTGGCCTCCAGTACGTCTCCTCGGGCCGGCGTACATGGCACCAGCCTTACAGGTGGTGTCCCCGGTTCGCCTGCATAGCCCAGTGCGGGCTATTCCACCTCGCCGCACTGGCAGGGCTACGGGGACCATTCAACCTGGTAAGGTTGGGGAGGCTCGGTGCTCAAGAGCGCGTGTCCTCCTTCACGGTCCGGTATTTCCGGCGCCACCTCCCAGCCCAGTACCACCAGTGCCTACACCACGCACCAGGCTTCCAGTGCGTCTCCAGAGCCCTGTTCCTCCTCCACGCACTCTCCCTGTGGTGCGTGTCTCCAGTCCAGTGCCTCCAGTTCCGGCACCACGCATCAAGCCTCCTGTGTGTCTCCAGAGTCCTGTACGCACTGTTCTTTCTCTCTGCACTCGCCCTGAGGTGCGTGCCCTCAGCCCGGCACCACCAGTTCCGGTACCACGCACCAGGCCTATAGTGCGCCTGGAGAATCCAGTGTGCCCTGTTTCTGCTCCCCGCACTAGCCTTGAGGTGCGTGCCTCCAGTCCGGTACCACCAGTTCCGGCACCACGCACCAGGCCTACTGTGCGCCTCAGCAGGTCAGAGTCGGCCGTCTGCCCAACGCCGCCTGCACTGCTCGTCTGCCCAGCGCCGTCTGAGCTGCCTGCCTGCCCAGCGCCATCTGAGCCATCCGTCTGCCCAGCGCCATCTGAGCCATCCGTCTGCCCAGCGCCGTCTGAGCCATCCGTCTGCCCAGCGCCGTCTGAGCCGCCCGTCTGTCCCGAGCCGTTAGAGCCGTCCGTCTGTCAGGAGCCGCCAGAGCCGCCCGCCAGTCAGGAGCCCTGGTTTTATATTATTCTTAACGATTTCGCACAAACCAGAAAAAAATGCAACAATATATCTGTGAAACTATATATTCGCAGTATTATGAATGAATTGTGGTTTATTTGGTAGCATTTCGTAGTGTGACTGATTTTACTAATTGCATTAATACTGTACAAAGTTAGAGGTGCGCTATTTGATAGGTCTCCCCACTGGAAGCCCGAGGTAGGGGAGCGGGGGAATCTGAGGTCAACCTACCCCCGCCCCCCTCCGCATCTCATACTTCTGAGTGGGAGACCTTCCCAGGCAGTAGCCTGCCTAGCTCACAAACTAGAATCAGGGCACCCACTCCGACAAGGTTAATTGACCCACAGTCCCACACGGTGACATGATATCATTGACGTGATGTGCAAATGAGCAATAGAAAACCGATCGCGCAAATGTCAACATTAGGATTTTTTTTGTGCAGGCCCCCGTGCTGCCCCCGGCAAGATAAATAGGTATAAGATGCCGCCAATGTATTTGAGTCAACTTTCCATGCTGTACACTAAGGCTTTTTTTGGCAGAATAGATGGACGCAGTTCAATGCATAATTAATATAATTCACCAATACATTTATTTGTAGTCAAAAAAATATTGCTATCAGGTTGTAAATCACAGCTGCTTACACTATTCCAAAACCAAACTGCATAGGATATTTCCTGATACATCCCCTATGTGTGATAAATGTCAGGCTGCACAGGGTACACTACTCCACTGCTTTGCCCTATGCTCTAGCTTGTATGGTTACTGGTGTGGAATTTTTAGGATCCTCTCTGAAGTTCTGGAGACTTCAATTGACCCAGACCCGCTTCTAATAATCCTGGGAGTGTCTGATTCCCTAAACGGATTAACCAACCCTCAAAAACAACTCATCTCTTACAGTCTCATTTCGGCAAAAAAACTAATCTTGTTGTTTTGGAAAAAGAGGGAAGCGCCCACTACCAAATTATGGCTCAGCGAATTGGCAAACACTGTACACCTAGAAAGAATTAGATATATTTTGAACAATAAATTATCAACATTTGATCAAATCTGGCAGCCTTTCCTCTCTTACTTGGACCATTCGGCGCTGTGAATTTGTACTTTTTAACGCACTCTCAATTGTAATATTTTAATCCACCTTTGGGCAGCATGTGCTGGCACCGCCACGCGAGCAGTCGGGAGGGGAATAAGGGGAAGGGATAAGGGGGGGGAAGAAGTGGGGGAGGGATAAAGGGGGGGAATAAGTGGGGGGTGACACCTACCCTCTTTCTTTCTACCTGTCCTTATTCTGTATGTCTTGTAATATTTGTTTTGTACCCAGAACTCTGGGTCTTTTTGTTTCTGTCTGCTCTTTTATGTTTAGATAAGAATTGTATACCTGTCTTATACCTATACACAATTCTTGTGTGTGCTCAAAAAAAAATATTTGAACAGTAAATCACAGCTGGCCTGGTACATTGTTTGCTGCCTCCATTCAGGATGCACTGTTTCAGTTTAAATGACTCAATATTCTGGACAAAAACAGACGAATGTAACTAAGGCTGGGAATGTCAATACACTCAAACTAGCAAGGGCAATGATCACCTGTCATAACATGGCTAATAGGCTAGCTTATCTATTTATGTAGCAAACTAAAAACACAGAGCCTAACGTTAGCTGGATAGATAGCTAGATAGCTTCTAGGAGGATGTCATGTCATGCCATTGAAGGAGTGAGGGGGTAAGTGACTGACTTTTTCCCTTCATATACTTTTTCGGTGGCTATACTGTACACAGCTAGAGATGCAGGTGTCATTTGGTTAGCTAGCAAGAACTTGAACAACTGTTATCCAGTTAGCATATCTCTTGCATTAGCAAATTCTCTCTGGCTAGCTACTGTACTTCGATATCAGAGCACTCTCATCTGAGTGTGCTAGAGCGCAGAACAACTGATGAATTTACAAATGTTCAACACCCCAACACCCGCTGAATATGACCGGTGTCAGTACATATAGACAAAAAAAGTAATAGTTAGTCAAGAACACTCTAGATAACATGTAAACAGCCTAACCAGCTCTGCCACGGTGAGCAAAATGGTCAGAGTGAGGTGTTCTCTCATTTGTGTCTGGAAGTAGCTAGCTAGCAAGCTAGCCAACTTTAGCCAGTTAGCTTGGGTGCTTGGTTGGGACAAGCATGAATTGGCAGACAAGCTGCAGAAGGACGAGGAGGCTACAATTCCCCATCGTTTACTAGTGCAATTTTGACAGCCAACTAACTGAAAAAGTTAGAGATGGTATATCTTATGTTCCTTCGTTAGAGTTTAGCTCATCTTGCTCTGACTAGCATTAGTTGTTGATATTGTTGATGTGCATAACTGAGGGCGAGAGAGCCTACCTTGTCATGGTTGTTTGATCTATAGGACTGTACAGTTCCCAAGTGTAAGAGGTGGTGTTCACATATTACACTTTTGGTGAATGCGTTCTCATGATCTAAAGTCGCGCTGTTGCAACTGCCTGTAAACACACAGTCGAGTTCAAATTGAATGATGGCAGGCCCGTGTGGCAAATGGCTTGTTTGTATAAAGGCCTACTGCAGCTCTGAATTGGCTATAGCGCACCGGTCTGTGTAGACTCCGGTCCTTATTTGTTTCCTTTTACCGCAGTGTCTATTAATTGTCCAAACGCTTTCCCACTCTACAGTGCCTTGCAAAAGTATTCATCCTCCTTGGCGTTTTTCAAATTTTTTTGCATTACAACCTGGAATTTAAAAATATTTTTATTTGGATTTCATGTAATGAAAAAAATTGTCCAAATTGGTCAAGTGAAATGAAAAAAGTTACTTGTTTAAAAAAATTCTAAAAAATAAAAAACTGAAAAGTGGTGTGTGCATATGTATTCCCCTTTGCTATGAAGCCCCTAAATAAGATCTGGTGCAACCAATTACCTTCAGAAGTCACATAATTAGTTAAATAAAGTCCACCTGTGTGCAATCTAAGTGTCACATGATCTGTCACATGATCTCAGTGTTTATACACATCTGTTCTGAAAGGCCCCAGAGTCTGCAACACCACTAAGCAAGGGGTACCACTAACCAAGCAGCACCACGAAGACCAAGGAGCTCTCCAAACAGGTCAGGGACAAAGTTGTGGATTAGTACAGATCAGGGTTGGGTTATAAAAAAATATCTGAAACTTTGAACATCCCATGCAGCACCATTAAATCCATTATTAATAAATTGAAAGAATATGGCACCACAACAAACCTGCCAAGAGAGGGCCGCCCACCAAAACTCACGGACCAGGCAAGGAAGGCAATCAGAGAGGCAACAAAGAGACCAAAGATAATCCTGAAGGAGCTGCAAAGCTCCACAGCAGAGATTGGAGTATCTGTACATAGGACAACTTTAAGCCGTACACTCCAAAGAGCTGGGCTTTACGGAAGAGTGGCTAGAAAAAAGCCATTGCTTAAAGAAATTAGTAAGCAAACATGTTTGGTGTTTGCCAAAAGGCATGTGGGAGACTCCCCAAACATATGGAAGAAGGTACTCTGGTCAGATGAGACTAAAATGTAGCTTTCTGGCCATCAAGGAAAACACTATTTCTGGCGCAAACCCAGCACCTCTCATCACCCAGAGAACACCATCCCCACAGTGAAGCATGGTGGTGGCAGCATCATGCTGTCGGGATGTTTTTCATCGGCAGGGACTGGGAAACTGGTCAGAATTTAAGGAATGATGGATGGTGCTAAATACAGGGAAATGATTGAGGGAACCCTGTTTCAGTCTTCCAGAGATTTTAGACTGGGACGGAGGTTTACTTTCCAGCAGGACAATGACCCTAAGCATACTGCTAAAGCAACACTCGAGTGGTTTAAGGAGAAACATTTACATGTCTTGGAATGGCCTAGTCAAAGCCCAGACCTCAATCAAATTGAGAATCTGTGGTATGATTGCTGTACACCAGCAGAACCCATCCAACTTGAAGGAGCTGGAGCAGTTTTGCCTTGAAGAATGGGCATAAATCCCAGTGGCTAGATGTGCCAAGCTTTTAGAGACATACCCCAAGAGACTTGCAGCTGTAATTGCTGCAAAAGGTGGCTCTACAAAGTATTGACTTTGGGGGGGTGAATAGTTATGCAGTTTTCAGTTTTTTTTGTCTTATTTCTTGTTTGTTTCACAAAAATATTTTGCAGTAAAGTGGTAGGCATGTTGTGTAAATCAAATGATACAAACCCCCCAAAAATCAATTTTAATTCCAGGTTGTAAGGCAACAAAATAGGAAAACTGCCAAGGGGGTGAATACTTTCGCAAGCCACTTTATATTGCTATCGAATTTTCACAAATGCCTTACTATACGTAATTTCCAAACATTCTAAGAATTCATGAAAATGTGAAAATGACCATATGTAAGTGATCACTTGTCAGATTTTTTTTTTTTTTAAGTGTAATATTCTTCCTGGGGGTGTGTATGAACAGATTGTAATAAGATGTCATATTGCTTCTGCAAATTATTTTTGATAGTGTTCCTGTGTAGAAGATTCAGGAAGAATTTTGTGCATTTTTCTCCATATTCCATCCAGTTTGCTTTATTTTTGTAACAGATTACATAAGATCGTTCTTGAATAAGTTCCTCCAGTTTTTTTTTCTTCCTCTAACTTGTTTTGTATCTCTGTAGTACCATTTTTATGCTACCTACCCTTGTTAGTCTTGTCTCTTTAGACAGAAACTGTTTTTTCTTTACTGAAAAATATTGAATTGAATTACCACTGAAGGTACATTTAAAGGTATCCCACACAATATGGGGATTTCCTGAACCTATATTGTACTGGGAAAATTCTGTTATTAATTATTTTGTCTTAGTTAAGAACAAATTGTCCTCCAGTAGACTTTGATTACATTTCCAACATCCCCGTCCAAGTAGAAATTCTGCAGGAGTTATGTGAAGGCCAATTAGATGATGGTCCGATCTCATTCTGTCTCCTATCAATACTTTTTTAAACATTTGATGCAAGAGAGAAAGACAAGAAAGTACTCAAGACGACTAGCTTGATTAAGTCTCCTCCATGTATATCTAACAAGGTCAGGGTTTTTTGGTCTCCAAATATCCACTATTTCTAATGTGTCCATAATATTTGTGATCTCCTTAAGGGCATGATTATATCACACTTTGTAGAGTGATTTCCTTTACGGTCCATTGAGGTACTTAACACTGTGTAATAATCTCCCACCATAATGATTTGATCGTTTGTTGCCTGTAACCTGTAAACTCAATAGATTATAAATATTTTAGAAGAAGTGTCAAATCATCCTGATTTGGACCATATAGATTAATGACACAAATCTGATTTTCATCCACTTTCATATTCAAGAGTCCACCTTCCTTGCAGATCATTCCTGACTGTTTTCACATTCGGATCAACATTTTTGTTAATTAGTATCATCACACCCTTTGAGTTCCTTTGTCTACAACAGGACATTATTTCCCCGCCTTCATCTTAAGATGTAGAGTGAGTTTCCTGTAAAGAGTATATTTAATATTCCTTTTCTTTTAGCCACGTAAAATCGTATCGTCTTTCCTTATTATCTGCTAAACCGTTACAATTACAAATAGCTATACCTATTTCATCCCTTACCATAACTAGATACTATTCTCAGTCTAAATTGACCATAATCAGTGGCTGTAAAATTACTGCCATAAGAGGTATCATGACAGTCAAAAACAGATTTCAAATGTCTGATGTTTAGATTTCAAGAAACAGGTTCTAGCAATTTTCATGGCTGAGTGTCTATGTGTTTAACATGATATGAGTGCAGCCTTCATATTCAGGATGATAATAGTAATCCATATAGTATCAACATCATAATTACATTAAAGATCGTATTCATAGAAAAACACATCCCAGCATTTCCATAGCAATTGATGTTTCACATGATTATGAAAGAGACCTTGCATTACTATGTTCCTGTTCTGATATCTTCCCATTGCTTGTTGTAAACATAGATAAACATGTAGACTAAGACATACAAAAGATAGACAAACAAGAAACATATTGAATTATAGAAAGTTAGACAATAGAGAGAAGACAGAGAGATCAAGTGTGTATGTATCTGTGAGTGTAAATGAGCATGTAATTGAGTGTGTGTGTGCACGTATCACCTTCATAGTGTTCAGATATTTTACAGTCCCCAGAGCCATTAAATTCTACAGCCCCCTAAAAGGAAGTGATTCCCAAACCTTCCATAACAAAGCCATCACCTACAGAGAAATGAACCTGGAGAAGAGCCCCTAAGCAAGCTGGTCCTGGGGCTCTGTTCACAAACACAAACAGACCCCACAGAGCCCAAGGACAGCAACACAATTAGACACAACCAAATCATGAGAAAACAAAAAGATAATTACTTGACACATTGGAAAGAATTTACAAAAAAAATTGAATGCTATTTGTCCCTAAACAGACCCAAAATTAAGGAAATCTTTTACTTTTTACAGACTCAGTGAGCATAGCCTTGCTATTGAGAAGGCAGACACTGCCCACAAAATTAGGTGGAAACTGAGCTGCACTTCCTAACCTCCTGCCAAATGTATGACCATATCAGAGACACATATTTTCCTCAGATTACACAGACCCACAATGAATTCAAAAACAAATCAAATTTTGATAAACTCCCATATCTATTGGGTGAAATACCACCGTGTGCATTCACAGCAGCAAGGTTTGTAACCCATTGCCAAAAGAAAAGGGCAACCAGTGAAGAACAAACACCATTGTAAATATAATTTATATTTATTTTCCCTTTTGTACTTTAACTATTTGCACATATGACATTTGAAATGCCTTTATTCTTTTGGAACTTTTGTGAGTAATGTTTACTGTTATTTTTTTATTTCACTTTTGTTTATCTATTTCACTTGCTTTGGCAATGTAAACATATGTTTCCCATGCCAATAAAGCACTTGAATTGAGAGAGACTCTCTTTGTGTGACACCACTGACTGAGCTTTCACTGCTCATTATATTGTGTCCAATCATTGAGCAGCCAGCGTGATGACTGTTTATTTACATGCAGCAGCAGGAATGGCAGCCATTTGGCAGTTTGGGCCAGGGTCTAAAACCCTCCCACATTGTGCTACATGGTCCTACTCTGTACCCTGCTCACGTTGGCTCAGTCTCACACACTGGAGTGCACAGAGACTTCGCTATCTAACCTACACATTCACACTGAGCTCTCCTTCCCAAACACCTCTAATTCCAACATCCCATCTTATACCCTCTCTCGCGTGCGCTCACACAGACACGATTCAAAAAGCATCCACATTAAAAAATATATTTATTACAGCATCAGCTACTTGTTCCATCATAATTACACATCCATGCAAACTCAGCCACCATTGCACAACAGAAGTGGGAGGACATTGTTAATAACAGCTACCTGTAAGAGACTCTTTCCCGCTCATTAAAAAGAAGGGTAGGCTATATTCTCCTATGCGAAAGTTTGTTTCACCTCCAAAGACACAAGGCTTGTCCATGACTAGGTATCAGGTGCTAGTTACAACTGGTCAAATCAGACCACCACTGCCCAGACAAACAATGTACAACACTTTTCGTGAGAGATGTCTTAAAGACCAGTGATGGACCATCTGTGCATTTGACATGCAACATGAAAAGCAGGTGAAGCATTCCAAGTATTAGAGGGCTGGTCTGCATTTCAACAATACTGAAAGGCCAGCGTGCACGCAGCAATACAAACACACAGGAGGGCTTGGTGCTAAACTAAAATTGCACACAGCCACAAAACAAAGAGGCAAGTCATTCAGCAGTATGGCAATAGAGGTCATCACATGCAGATGCACAATATGTCTGATTGCTGAACAGAAGGTCAGATCCAGACATGAAGCAGGGAGCAACATTGCAATCCAAGGGAAGCAACTGAGACAGAGCAGAACAGTGAAACACTTTGTGGCAAGAAGCTGGTCCTCTGCTAAACAGCCCACAAGAAAAGAGAGAGAGAGCAAGACAAGACAGACGTCTCCAAGACAAGACATAGAACTTCAACTACAAGGCATCACATGCAACTACACATTGTAACTAACACTCTGGAGGAATTACACAATAGTTTATACTAAACATTTTACACATAGCACACATATAGTTTGGTCTAGCACTTGAATGGACCACTCCTAAGGGAGGAATTATGACGGCACTTCAGGGTCTTAATAAGTGGAAAGCTTTAGTTGCCACTGAGACAGACATCAAAACACAATGACCATAATCAGTTACATAGTCATTCACCAACAGATATGACACAAAACCAGTGATAAACAAGTCTTTGAACATAATAAAACATGGGTGAAAGAAATACAATATAAATACAAAATCAATTGATATAGACAAAAAAAAAACTTGCCAGTACTTCAATCCAGCATTGAGAAAAATGTACAATAATCCTAATTTCTATTCACATAGCTCTGAAATGTCAATGCTCCAAGATGTCAAGAATGATATATTTTGCTTATGTCTCCCTCAAAAGCTGGATGCACACAGTCGTTTTTAAACTTTTAACTCCATTGATAAATTAAGTGCTCTGAACAAGTCACCAGGCTTCCCTCTGGTGGGCTTAAATAATGCAAACAAGACATTGACGCCCAACTTGCACAATGCTTGTTTCTCACTTATAAGGGCAAGGATGCATGCCATGCATATAGCACAGACACCTCAGGTCAAGGCTACTCTAGGAATAAAACAGAAGGTATGGGACTGCTGCTGGAATCCATGTTGCAGCCTCTCACCACTACACACTGCACTTTCACTAGCCATGATCTAACACCATGACAATCACTAAACACAGAGGACACTAGGCATGAGAATTCGACCTTATTGGAAATAGGCTGACACAGTATATAGATGGTAGAATCATGAACAGGAAGGTATTGTATCAAGTGGTTTTACAGATTGTTACAATTGAGACTTGCATTGATTACCATTGAAACAGAAAGGACAGTTCCCCACGGGTACATTCAAGGCACTTCGACATTGGGCAGAGAGGAAATCATAAAAGGTCACTATTGCAAACAATATAAATAATACTAATTGTAGGATATGTGCAAGGAGCAGGTTACAGTATATCTAAAATATATATACTGTATGTATACTGTAGTCAGGGGACATGGAAGACTAGAGAAAAAGGCTATAGAGAGCCTGGGACGGTTACACGGAGGTGATTTTGTAAAATGGGTTAATGGATGCTGATATGGCTGAAATTGTCCAACTATACAGTAAAATAAGGACCCGAGGAAGGTACTCATTAGTGACAGTATAAAATAAAGTAGTAGTGATAGGGTGAATGACCTTGTTGACAGTGCCCAGGAGAGGGTAGGTTACAGTATGTTGGTTGGTGAAGCTGGAATATTGACTACGCAGCTTCATGTTTACTATCACTGTGATAAAAGGTTTTTTGTTATTTATTGTTGCAGGTTATGGAGGCTTTACTGAAATAGGTGATTGGAGCTTACTGTACTGGATATTGATGGAATACAGTTATTGGTGAGCCTTCACAACATTGGAGAGTGAGGAGGAGATTAGCTTCAGGTAATTACTATTGATAGTGTACTAAGTAGTCATTGAAGTTGAAGTACCATTCTTTGCCACTCACTCCGTGGCCATCTGCTCAATGTGGTCGCTCAACAGCTTGTACTGCTCTGTAAGAGAGAAACAGAGAGCTCTTTTCAATCAAAACCACTAAGCACATTTTTCCAGTTATAAATACATTAGTCTCAGAAAGCCTGTCTCCCCAACAGGCTCAGTAGAGGCAAAGGTGGAGACATGACCCGCCTAACAGGCGCTCCTTAAAACCCACCAGCTTAACCCGGAAGCCAACCGCACCAATGTGTCGGAGGAAACACCGTTCAACTGGCAACCGGGGTCAGGCTGCAGGTGCCCGGCCCCCCACAAGGAGTCGCTAGGGTGCGATGAGCCAAGTAAAGCCCACCGGCCAAACCCTCCCCTAACCCGGACGACGCTGGGCCAATTATGCGCCTCCTATGGGACTCCCGGTTGTGGTACAGCCCGAGAATGAACCCGGGTCTGTAGTAACGCCTCTAGCACTGCGATGCAGTGCCTTAGACCCCTGCGCCACTCAGGAGGCCCCTACTAATATATGTTTTAATACGTTTAAAACAGTTTGAACAGTTTAAACAGGTGAAACAAAGTGAGGAAGGTTGGTTCATGTAGGGGTACCTTCATTTAGGTTCCCAATAACTGCTTGCTTCTTCAGGAAGTCATTGCAGAGTTTCTTACTGAGCCCAAAAGCCAGCATGTTGTGAGTGAATGTCCTGAAAGCAGACACTAAGAGTTAACTGACCATGAGATACAGTATACAAACCATGCAGATACCTCTCCTCCTCAGATGGAATGTTACTTAGAAGTAGTTTTTTTGTCCATAGGCATGAGTATGTCACCTCACTCACCCCAGTTGGCCAAAGGCAATATTCTCGTCGACTTTAGAGCTGTCATCTTTCTCTTCCTGGGTCATATGACACCACTTCTCTCTGGAGAAAGATAAGAGCAGAGAGAAGTTAGGGGTCAAGGTCTCCAAGTTTACCTCTGACCTTCTACCCACACCAAAACAACAAACCAGACATCATTGGAATGAGATGAAAATAGCAAAACATGTGAAGAAAACTTTTTCAAAGGCAAATACGTCAAACTAAAGCGATGGCATGCTGGATATTGCGTGTTAGATTGCGGTTCTCTCTCTGATTGGGGAACAGAGAGAAATGTCTGTCCAAAAGCTTTGGGAAGCTTTATAACCAGTGTAGTCATACATATGTAGTCATATGTACAACTAAGAAAACAGAGGACCTTTTTTTATTTTAGCAGGGAGTCACCATTGAGACCAGTGTCTCTTTTTCAAGGGAGCCCTGCATATACAATTTAATAGAACCAAAAAATGGAATACAATATAAAAAAAGTTAAATACAGCATGACACAAATTTAACAGATAAATATACACAAAACACAATCAACTAAAACAAACGTATTCTTCATTATAAAATTCCTCTGTCCACTCTCAACTGCCCCAGGGACACTAAGGCTACTATGTGTAATGCTTTTGGGAGATTATTCCAAACATATGGAGAAGAAAAACTAAAAGGCTGATTTACCTAACTCTGAAGACACCAAATGAGTCTCCAGAGTTAACTAACCCTGTGAACACGATTGATAACTTGACCTGATCAGCACCACAACATCACACACCCGTCCACTCACACTCATACATACACATAGAAGGTACAGGAGGATTTCTGAAATAAATAATACAATAAACTTAATGACAATACCCATGAAGAACATAGCTATTAAGTGCTACAACACACCGTTCTACTTTAATGTGTTTTTGTCATGCTCATTGTGGCTCAGTAAGACACCATTCAGCATGCAGTGGAATAAGACTTAACAGTAGCACTTTGTAATAACTCCACGTAATAAAGCATTTATAATGGGTTAGTAAATCACTTATTGATAAACCTTATTAATGGAGCAATGATTAATAAATTAATATAGGTCTTTATAAACCATTTATTAATCATTAGTTAAGTATTTTTGCATGGCCTCATCTACAGTGTGGGCTATTTATACTTTATAAATGTTTTGAGTGACCAGTGTAATTTCTCACCAAAAGATGGACATGCCATTGGTAGACATTCCAGCAGTATCTGCTGCTCCTTAAAAACTTCTTGCCGCACGGATACCTTTTACGGGATCATTTTCTTAAACAACCGCTGAATTGCAGCGCGCCAAATTCAAAAATAATACTAAAAATATTTATAATCATGGAATCACAAGTGAAATATACCAAAACACAGCTTAGCTTGTTGTTAATCCACCTATCGTGTCAGATTTTGAAAATATGCTTTACAGCGAAAGCAATCCAAGCGTTTGTGAGTGTATCAATCACTGCTAGAACAGCTAGCCTTAAATTAGCATGGTCACGAAAGTCAGAAACGCAATAAAATAAAATCGCTTACCTTTGATAATCTTCGGATGTTTGCACTCACGAGACTCCCAGTTACACAATAAATGTTATTTTTGTTCGATAAAGATTAGTTTTATAACCAAAAACCGCCATTTGGTTTGCACGTTATGTTCAGAAAACCACAAGCTCGTTCCGGTCCTGAAGGGCAGACGAAAATTCCAAAAAGTATCCGTTATGTTCGTAGAAACATGTCAAAGGTTTTTTTAAATCAATCCTCAGGTTGTTTTTAACATACATAATCGATCATATTTCAACCGGACGGTAAACTGTTCAATACTACAGAGAAAGAAAATGTCGAGCCACATCTCTCCTGCGCAGGAACTAATCAAAGGACACCTGACGCGTTTTGATAAATCTCGCTCATTTTTCAAAATAAAAGCTTGAAACTATGTCTAAAGCCTGGTCACAGCCTGAGGAAGCCACTGGAAAAGGAATCTGGTTGATACCCCTTTAAATGGAGGAGTTGCAAGCAATGGAACAGGAAAAAATAAATAAAAAATGCACTTCCGGGTTGGAGTTCCTCAGATTTTCGCCTGCAAAATCAGTTCTGTTATACTCTCAGACAATATTTTGACAGTTTTGGTAACTTTAGAGTGTTTTCTATCCTAATCTGTCAATTATATGCATATTCTAATATCTGAGCCTGAGAAATAGTCCGTTTACCTTGGGAATGTTATTTTTCCAAACATAAAAATTCTGCCCCCTAGCTGAAAGAGGTTATTAAGGTCTCACTAATATATATTGTTGAAATTCAAAATCAAATAGCTAAATGATCCTCAGTATGACCTTCTTAAAACAAATCCATATAGCTTAGTAATACCCTTCACCCGGATTAGACTCTGATGTGATATTTTTAAAGATATAGTTCAGGAAAGTTCAGCAAAATAATGTATTCCAATATTTGTTTTCTTACCTCGTAAGCAGTCTATGGACGGCTCTTAATCTCTTGTGGACAGATTCTGCATGTTAACCAAATAATGTGTAGTGAAGAGATGGAATGCGTAGGATAAGGAGCTGCAGTAGACCTAGTGTTTGGGTTTTCAGCACGGATTATTTGGTCGTACCAGGATTTGGCGAAGACGGTGCTTTAACTTGGACTGCTTCGCATCGTGGTGAAATTAACAGCAAGGGGGTGGGGGCAGACAGTTTCATTTTGTGAGGGTGGAGACTTTGCAAACCAGAACTCCCTATTTCTAACATGTATGGACCCAGAATTTTATCATGCAGCTGACCAAATTACACAGGATTTTAGGTCTAGGTTAACCGAGATTCTAAAACTGGGTGGTTCGAGCCCTGAATGCTGATTGGCTGAAAGCTGTGGTATATAAGACCATATACCACAGGTATGACAAAATATTTTTACTGCTCTAATTACATTGGTAACCAGTTTATAATAGCAATAAGGCACCGCGGGGTTTGTGGTCTATTGCCAATATACCGCGGCTAAGGGCTGTATCCAGGCACTCCGCGTTGCGCCTAAGAACAGCCCTTAGCTGTGGTATATTGGCCATATACCACACCCCCTCTGGCCTTATTGCCTAATTAGACTGCTATAAGGGGTGACTGCCAATCCATACTTTTGGTAGAAAAGTCACTGCCAAGAAATGCTTATAGCATTTTCGGACTGAGAACATCATTTTACTCATAGTGTATCCGAAGTTACACATCACATTATTACAACAGTGGGACTGTTTTGGAATAACATTTATTATATTTTCTTAAACACCCTCTGTATTGTGTGATTATTGTTAAACCATAGATACACTACATGGCAAAAGTATGTTGCCACCCCTTCAAATTAGTGGATGCGGCTATTTCAGCCACACTTATTGCTGACAGGTGTATAAACTCGAGCACACAGCCATGCAATCTCCATAGACAAATATTGGCAGTAGAATGGCCCATACTGAAGAGCTCAGTGACTTTCAACATGGCACCGTCATAGGATGCCACCTTTCCAACAAGTGAGTTCGTCAAATTTCTACCCTGCTAGAGCTGCACCGGTCAACTAAGTGCTGTTATTTTGAAGTGGAAATGTCTAGGAGAGAAAATGTCAAATCCACCAAGTGGTAGGCCACACAAGCTCACAGAACGGAACCGCCAAGTGCTGAAGCACGTAGCGTGTAAAAATGGTCTGTCCTCGGTTGCAACACTCACTACAGAGTTCCAAACTGCCTCTGGAAGCAATGTCAGCACCGGAACTGTTCGTCTGGAGCTTCATGAAATAGGTTTCCATGGCCTAGCAGCCACACACAAGCCTAAGATTGCGCTCTCTGGAGTGATGAATCACGCTTCACCATCTGGCAGTCCAACGGAAGAATCTGGGATTGGCGGATGCCAGGAGAACGCTACCTACCCCAATGCATAGTGCAAATTGTAAAGTTTGGTGGAGGAGGAATAATGGTCTGGGGCTGTTTTTCATGGTTCGGGCCAGGCCCCTTAGTTTCAGTGAAGGGAAATAATGCTACAGCACACAATAACATTCTAGATAGACGATTCTGTGCTTCCAACTTTGTGGCAACAATTTGGGGAAGGCCCTTTCATGTTTCAGCATGACAATGCCCCCGTGCACAAAGCAAGGTCCATACAGAAATGGTTTGTTGAGATCGGTGTGGAAGAACTTGACTGGCCTGCACAGAGCCCTGACCTCAACCCCATCGAACAGCTCAGTGATGATTTGGAACGTCAACTGCGAGCCAGGCCTAATCGCCCAACATCAGCGTCCAACCTCACTAATGCTCTGTGGTTGAATGGAAGCAAGTCCCTGCAGCAATGTTCCAACATCTAGTGGAAAGTCGGGACCAATTCCATACTAATGCCCATGATTTTGGAATGAGATGTTTGACGAGCAGGTGTCCACATACTTTTGGCAATGTAGTGTATGTTCTAGGGGCCATTTTGAGACCTTAAGGAGCATCAGGTACTGCTGGAATGTCTATCTATAATTAACTAGGTTACTAACATGTACAAACGTGACAGTAATGATTAAACTATTTACTAATCCATTGTAAATGCTTTATTACATGGAGTTATTCTAAAGCGCTACAGACTTAACATGGACTGGTCGAGAGAAAAAAATTATGTCACATGCAACAGGCCCTACTAAAGAGAAACCCCTCATGCTGCAGATAAAAGTGAACATGTCAGCATGCAATCATCTGTGAAAACAGAATACCTCGCCATCATGAAACTAACAACTCTTTTAAAACACTGCTTTATGCTCGAGGCAAATGTATTCATCCATGAAATTAACCCAAACAAACAGAAATAACAACAACCACACAAACAAGAAGTGCATAAGTAAACGCATGCCTTTCTGATGCTCGACAAGCACGCAGTAAACTTTGTGGCACTTATGACAAGTAACGCCCACACCATGATCAAAATTAGGAAAATTGTATGCAATCAACATTAATGTGTATTAACAAGAGAAACACACTTTTAATTAGTCTAAAATAGATGTCTTTGAGCTATGACAGACACAGTGGATACAGTGAGTGAGAGGAGAGGTTCATGCAGATATCAATATGACAGTAACTATCCTACTGCTCCAATGCTGAGCCTATTATTGAACTACAGTACAAGGATCTGCCCTTACCCTGTTCTGCTTGTGCTCAGTGAAGCACACCCTGAACAGCGCAAATTAAGCCTACGGCTCTTTCTAGATTTCGAACTCTCTCACTCTAAGTCACAATGTTGAGCATCCATCTGTTCCTTTCTCGGTTCATCCCTTTATTCGTCCTCTCTCTTTCCCTTGTTCCTCACTTTCACTTGTTCCTCACTTTCACTTGTTCCTCGCTTTCCCTCCCTATCTCTCTGTCTACCAGTGTTAGGAGGAGCAGACAGATAGGACAGACCTCTCGTCTTTCTCTTCCTCATCCGTCCCCCTGCCCGGCAGCAAGGCACAAGGAGACAAAGGGTTAAAGACACATGCAAAGGTTTCAGAACAAGAGCTTGGGAGAAGAAACTGGTGGCAACAGTCAGAAGCTCAACAGCAGTTTGAGTGAACTACAGACAGGTATACAGTGAGCCTTCCTTGAATTCCTAATTTGTGTTGAAACTCACCACATTCCCTTACCCCTCATTTATACACACAGACAAGACAAGTGCTCACAAACAAAGAGACGAACCTCCCACCTCTTGAAAATACACCCCACATTCACGCATACGTTTCATTCAATCTATCCATCTACTGCACTCTATTACACACTCCCATTTTATCCTCTGTTCGCACTACACAGGCAGTAAGCGGAGCTTTGTAGTAACATCCCAGTTTAGTGATATAACAGCCGTATCATCTTTCATCTCCCCTGCTGGTACATCAGTTTCTCACCTGGTGGTAGGTGACCTCTTCTTCCTCTCACAGTGGACCGCATCAAAGAACGCTGCGTTCCAAAACCTCAACGTATGCCTGTCACCAGAGACACCACAACACATCTATTAAACACCAACAAGGTAGGACAATAATTCACTACCTCATTGTTATTGTGTGGATTTTAAATAATCTATAACCATGAATGTAAATGAACATCCATCTCATACCAGATGGGTTGCTGTTTCAGGTGTGTGTACAGGTACACCTTCTCGTTCTCCACTTTCTTCTTCTCTGGAGGCACAGAGGACACTATAGAGGACAGGCAGAGAGAGCAACTGATAAAGGCAACCCATACTTTGAGGCAAGAGAGATGTAATTTGTCCAGTTGGCAGGTTGGTTATAAGAACATGTAAGGACATGGAGTTATAAATCAGACTAATACAGGAACTGACTTGCTTGTATCTTAAACTTTTGATGGGTGTGTACCCTACAATCAACAAGAGATGAGATTGACGTACCTGGTGATTTGGGCTTTACCTCGACTGGACTCTCTGCCTCCCTGGGTCGAAAATAGTTGGGAGGAAAAGTCGGTAAATAAACTGACTAAAACCGTGCTTAGAAGAAACATTATTGATTGGTTATTAACAGGAATACATCTCACTCATTCTTTCGAGCGGACGCCCTCAGCTTGCTCTCCAGGCCTCCAAAGAAGCCTTTGACTTCCGTTTTGGCAGCAGAGGAGTTCTTCAGGAGCCGCTCGGCTGCGTCCTTCTTGCCAGACAGCCAGGAGTTGGCCTTATTCAGGTAGGAGTCCATGGCTACAGGCGGCTGCTGCAGCAGCTCAGTGGGGGATGGCTGGGACTTACCTGAGGTGCAGGGAAGGATCCTTTTACTATACACCACCATGCCCTAATCATGTTTCCTATTGATTATGAATAGGTACCGCGTAGAGCCTAATAGCAAATTAATAGCATAGTAATAGCAAAGTAATAGCATTATAATAGCACAAATTCTAATACCCCACACATGCAGATGCACACATGAATAGTATGTACAATAAGCTTAAACTGACTCCGTGGTCATGTTGCAACCACAAAAGGGTACAACCCTGACCGTTGACCCCTCCCCATTAATGTTGGGAAACTGGGAGGCCATTAAGAGAGGGGAGAATAAGTCTCTCATTTGTGGTTCTAAACAGGTACACATCTCACCAGTGTGGTAGTAAGTGAAACACATGGTCATGAGGTTTTTAGCTGGACTGTAGTCATCCATCTGATAGCACCTGCAACACACACACTTATGTAATGGGGATATGATTGTGCAAATAATATTGTACAATGAAATACACCCATTCCCTCATGTGTGACTTAGGTCTAGACAAAGAGCTTTGCACACAACACCTACACATATTTGACCACACACACAAACGTGTTCACATATTGTTCTCATTCTGAGATGGAACCGAGCGTGGAAGTTGTTTTGTCTTTACAAACTCTTCAGGGAATGAAGCCATTGTGTAAAACCCATCAATACAATGTAGCCGGTGTAGAGCTCAAAGTCTCCCAACAATAATAAATGAAACAGGGAAAAAATAAGCACTTAACAAAACATGAAACAGTTGAAGTGAAAGAGGGAGTCAGACTTACTCGAAAAGAACAACTGCAAAAGACTGCACCAGCCTGTAGAATGTTGCTTCACTCACACACTTGGAGTTGCAGCGCTGCAAATAAAGCCATGTGTCTTTAGTTACCATAAAACGTTAAATATGTAGCACCAGCAGCGAAGCTGTGCTGATAACTGTGCCATTACTGTGCGTCTATGTGCAGAGACATACATATCTCTGTGCTTACATACTGGAACTTACCTGTGCACTGACGTATCTGGCAAACCACTCCCTGCCCTTGCCATTTTCTCCACTGCACAGCTCCCCAAAGCGAGCCTTCTCCTCCTGGTCAAAGTCCTCCCTGAGAGAAAAGAGGTTTATACAGACCCACCTTAAACAGTGACTGAACTAAAATAAAACGCAACATGCAACAATTTCAAAAACTTTACTGAGTTACAGTTCATATAAGGAAATCAGTCAATTGAAATAAATGCATGAGTCCATTATCTATGGATTTCACATGACTGGGAATACAGATAAGCATCTGTTTGTCAAAGATACACTATACAGTGCATTTGAAAAGTATTCAGGCCTCTTGCCTTTTTCCACATTTTGTTACATTACAGCCTTATTCTAAAATAGATTTTTTTTAAATCCTCATCAATCTACACACAATACCCCCTAATGACAAAGCAAAAACAGGTCTGGAATTTTTTAAAACTGAAATCTCACATTTACATAAGTATTCAGACCCTTTACTCAGTACTTTGTTGAAGCACCTTTGGCAGCCTTGAGTCTTCTTGGGTATGACGCTATAAGCTTGGCACACATGTATTTGGGGAGTTCCTCCCATTCTTCTCTGCAGATCCTCTCAAGCTGTCAGGTTGGATGGGGAGCGTTGCTGCACAGCTATTTTCAGGTCTCTCTGCCTTTATTTCTTGCGCCACCCCAGAAATAACCCCCTTGATAGGCGCCCTGCTACGAAAACCCATGCAGGAAACATTCCACTCTGATATCTTTTTGAGTCTTGACACACGCTTCTTCTGCTCTGCAGACACACCAAAAAATAAAAAATAAGACCACATCTTATGACTTTCACTGACTCCAAACTTTGTTCCAACACATTCCAGATTTTCCTAGGAGACATTAAAAGGTTTTCCCAAATAGCATTCATCCAAAACCCTGACTCAAAAACGAGTCTAGTGGTTTCCTATTTTCCAACATAGCTTTACTTCTTTTGTTTTCCTTTTTCTTCGCCACTGTAACCCACCCATTCTCACTTTCTGTACTATTAGATTCACTCGACTCACTAGCAGTTTCAAACATTGACCTCAGTTTCCGCCAACGAGCGTCTACCCTGACAACTGTGAGACCTTATATAGATAGGTGTGTGCTATTCCAAATCATGTCCAATCAATTGAATTTACCACAGTTGTACTTCAATCAAGTTGTAGAAACATCTCAAGGATAATCAATGGAAACAGGATGCACCTGAGCTCAAGGATCTTGAGTGGCGCAGCGTTCTAAATCAAATCAAATTTTATTTGTCACACGCGCCGAATACAACAGGTGTAGAGACCTTACAGTAAAATGCTTACTTACGAGCCCTTAACTAACAATGCTTTAAGATGTTTTAAGAAAAAAATATATAAGTAAAACATAAAAAATAAAAGTAACAAATAATTAAACAGCAGCAGTAAAATAACAATAGTGAGGCTATATACAGGGGGTACCGGTACAGGGTCAATGTGCGGGGGCACCGGTTAGTAGAGGTAATTGAGGTAATATGTACATGTAGGTAGAGTTAAAGTGACTATGCATAGATTATAAACAGAGAATAGCAGCAGCATAAAAGAGGGGTCTGGGTAGCCCTTTGATTAGCTGTTCAGGAGTCTTATGGCTTGGGGGTAGAAGCTGTTAAGAAGCCTTTTGGACCTAGACTTGGCACTCCGGTACCGCTTGCCGTGCGGTAGCAGAGAGAACAGTCCATGACTAGGGTGACTGGAGTCTTTGACAATTTTTAGGGCCTTCCTCTGACACCGCCTGGTATAGAGGTCCTGGATGGCAGGAAGCTTGGCCCCAGTGATGTACTGAGCCGTACGCACTACCCTCTGTAGTGATGAAACCAGTCAGGATGCTCTTGATGGTGCAGCTGTATAACTTTTTTTAATAACTTCAGTCTCCTAAGGGGGAATAGGTTTTGTCGTGCCCTCTTCACGACTGTCTTAGTGTGTTTGGACCATGATTGTTTGTTGGTGATGTGGACACCAAGGAACTTGAAGCTCTCGACCTGCTCCACTGTAGCCCCGTCGATGAGAATGGGGACCTGTTTTGGTTCTCCTTTTCCTGTAGTACACAATCATCTCCTTTGTCTTGATCACGTTGAGGGAGAGGTTGTTGTCCTGGCACCACACGGCCAGGTCTCTGACCTCCCTATAGGCTGTCTCATAGTTGGGGTTGATCAGGCCTACCACTGTTGTGTCATCGGCAAACTTGATGGTGTTGGAGTCGTGCCTGGCCATGCAGTCATGAATGAACAGGAAGTACAGGAGGGGACTGAGCACACACCCCTGAGGGGCCCCCATGTTGAGGATCAGCGTGGCGGATGTGCTATTACCTACCCTTACCACCTGGGTGC
Source organism: Salvelinus alpinus (assembly GCF_045679555.1). NCBI lineage: Eukaryota > Metazoa > Chordata > Actinopteri > Salmoniformes > Salmonidae > Salvelinus > Salvelinus alpinus. The sequence continues at coordinate 26,202,956 of NC_092100.1, forward strand.
GGCCCGTCAGGAAGCCCAGGATCCAGTTGCAGAGGGAGGTGTTTAGTCCCAGGGTCCTTAGCTTAGTGATGAGCTTTGAGGGCACTATGGTGTTGAATGCTGTGCTGTAGTCAATGAACAGCATTCTCACATAGGTGTTCCTTTTGTCCAGGTGGGAAAGGGCAGTGTGGAGTGCAATAGAGATTGCATCATCTGTGGATCTGTTGGGGCGGTATGCAAATTGGAATGGGTCTGGGATAATGCTGTTGATGTGAGCCATGACCAGCCTTTCAAAGCACTTCGTGGCTACAGACGTGAGTGCTACGGGTCGGTAGTCATTTAGGCAGGTTACCTTAGTGTTCTTGGGCACAGGGACTATGGTGGTCTGCTTGAAACATGTTGGTATTACAGACTCAGACAGGTTGAAAATGTCAGTGAAGACACTTGCCAGTTGGTCAGCGCATGCTCGGAGTATGCGTCCTGGTAATCCGTCTGGCCCTGCGGCCTTGTGAATGTTGACCTGTTCAAAGGTCTTACATTGGCTACGGAGAGCGTGATCACACAGTCATCCAGAACAGCTGATGCTCTCATGCATGCTTCAGTGTTACTTGCCTCGAAGCGAGCATAGGGGTAATTTATTTGTCTGGTAGGCTTGTGTCACTGGGCAGCCCGCGGCTGTGCTTCCCTTTGTAGTCTGTAATAGTTTGCAAGCCCTGCCACATCCGACGATTGTCGGAACCGGTGTAGTACGATTCAGTCTTTGTCCTGTATTGACGCTTTGCCTGTTTGATGGTTCATCAGAGGGCATAGCAGGATTTCTTATAAGCTTCCGGGTTATAGTCACTCTCCTTGAAAGCGGCAACTCTACCCTTTAGCTTAGTGCGGATGTTGCCTGTAATCTAAGGCACCGCATCGCAGTGCTAGAGGCGTCTCTCCTGACCCGGGATCGATCCCGGGCTGTATCACAATCGTCCGTGATCGGGAGTCCCATAGGGCGGCGTACAATTGGCCAAGGGTCGTCCCAGTTAGGGGAGGGTTTGGCCGGGGTAGGCCGTCATTGTAAATAAGAATTTGTTGTTAACTGACTTGCCTAGTTAAATAAAAAATAAAAAATACATTGAGTCTCACAGCAAAGGGTTTGAACACTTATGTAAATAAGGTATCTGTTTTTTATTTTAATACAGTTGCAAAAAAAAAAAAAAACTTGTTTTCCATTTGTCATTATGAGGTATTGTGTGTAGATTGATGAGGGAAAAAAAATATTTAAATATATTTTAGAATAAGGCTGTAAGGTAACAAAATGTGGAAAGCCAAACATTGGCAGTAGAATGGCCTTACTGAAAACCTCATTAACTTTCAACGTGGCACCGTCATAGGATGCCACCTTTCCAAATAGTCAGTTCGTCAAGTTTCTGCCCTGCTCGAACTGCCCAATTCAACTGTAAGTGTTGTTATTGTGAAGTGGAAACGTCTAGGAGCAACAATGGCTCAGCCGTGAAGTGGTAGGCCACACAAGCTCAGACAACAGGACTGCTGAGTGCTGAAGCGTGTAAAAATGTTCTGTACTTGTTTGCAACACTCATTCCCGAGTTCTAAAATGCCTATGTATGCAACGTCAACACAAGAACTGTTCGTCGGGAGCATAATGAAATGGGTTTCTATGGCCAAGCAGCCACACACAAGCCTAAGATCACTATGCGCAATGCCAAGTGTCGGCTGGAGTGGTGTAAAGCTTGCCACCATTGGACTCTGGAGTAGTGGAAACGCGTTCTCTGGAGTGATGAATCACGCTTTACCATCTGGCAGTCCGACAGAAGAATCTGGGTTTGGCGGATGCATTGTGCCAACTGTAAAGTTTGGTGGAGGAGGAATAATAGTCTAGGGCTGTTTTTCATGGTTCGGGCTAGGCACCTTAGTTCCAGTGAAGGGAAATTTTATCTTTACAGCATACAACGACATTCTAGACGATTCTGTGCTTCTAACTTTGTGGCAACAGTTTGGGGAAGGCCCTTTCCTGTTTCAGCATGACAATGCCCCCGTGCACAAAGAGAAGTCCATACAGAAATGGTTTGTCGAGATAGGTGTGGAAGAACTTGACTGGCCTGCACAGAGCTCTGACCTCTAACCCATCGAACAACTTTGGGATGAATTCGAACGCCAACTGCGAGCCAGGCCTAATCGCCCAACAGTGCCGACCTCACTAATGCTTGTGAATGAATGGAAGCAAATCCCTGCAGCAATGTTCCAACATCTAGTGGAAAGCCTTCCTAGAAGAGTGGAGGCTGTTATAGTAGCAAAGGGAAAACCAACTCCATATTAATGCCCATGATTTTGGAATTAGATGTTCAACAAGCAGGCGTCTACATACTTTTGGTAATGTTGTGTACCTTTTTTAAAAAGGTAGGGGCGTGGATCAGAAAACCAGTCAGTATCTGGTGTGACCACATTTTACCTCATGCAGCGTGACATCTCTTTCACAAATGTTGATCAGGCTGTTGATTGTGGCCTGTGGAATGTTGTCCCACTCCTCTTCAATGGCTGTGCGAAGTTGCTGGATATTGGCGGGAACTGGAACACGCGCCCGTACACGTTGATCCAGAGCATCCATAACATGCTTAAAGAGTGACATATTCAAATTGCCATTGATAAAATGCAATTGTGTTCATTGTCCGTAGCTTATGCCTGCCCATACAATAACCCCACCATTGGGCACTCTGTTCACAATGTTGACTTCAGCAAACCGCTTGCCCACACAACGCCACACACGTGGTCTGAGGTTGTGAGGCTGGTTCGACATATTGCAAAATTATCTAAAACGATGTTGGAGGTGGCTTATGGTAGAGAAATTAACATTAATTTATCTGCCAACAGCTCTGGTGGACAGTCCTGCAGTCAGCATGGACATTTCACACTCCCTCAACACATCTATGGCATTGTGTTGTGTGACAAAACGGCACATTTTAGAGTGTCCTTTTATTGTCCCCAGCACAAGGTGCACCTGTGTAATGAATGACCATGCTGTTTAATCAGCTTCTTGATATTCCACCCCTGTCAGGTGGATGGATTATCTTGGCAAAGATGAAATGCTCACTAACAGGGATGTAAACAAATTTGTGCACAACATTTTATAGAAATAAGCTTTTGTGCGTATGGAACATTTCTGGGATCTTTTATTTCTGCTCATGAAACATGGGTCCAACACTTTACATGTTGCGTTTATATTTTTGTTCAGTATTGTACATTCATAATAGACCCTCATAAAAGACCCTATCCATGTTTAAGTACCACTGTAAAATAGTTCATTCTAACTACACATACTGTACAGGCCCTCAGGGACAGACCCACACCACCGCACATTCAGAGAATCCAGGGTGTTCTTACTTTCCATGAAACACCTTCTCCACGTAAGCCTTCATGAACTCCTGATTCTCCACTGCCTCTACCCCAAGCTCTGCACTGTGATTGGACGAGGAGGATGAGCGCCGTGAGTTCCACTGCTGGGAGTGTGGGTCCATGTCATTCTCACTGTCTGCCGACTCTGTGGCATCACTGTCCCCGTCCTCTCCCACACAATGGTGGTGGGAGCTGGGCATGGGGGCCAGGGGTACAATGGAGGCAGGCTCTGGGAACAGCGGCTCAGAGGAGAAAATGTCTGTGTGGAGCAGCGCCCCACTAGGAGGACTTGCAAATGAGGGGGCTGTATCGCCTGAACATGAAGAGATATCAAAGTCTATGAGGTTTTCCACAGCTACCCCCTCCATTGTTGAGGACAGAGAACAGAGATGGTAGAGCTAAAGTAGACAGAAGGCTCTTCAGACGCTCTCATCCACGAGGGGCGCTGTAGCAGAGCGGACTCAATGCCCACAGACCCAGTGCACGCTGTGAAGAGAGGAGAGGGAATTTTTTACTTATAACACTCATAGAACAACTTTAATCAAATAAGAAAATATAATGATGTACAGTAATGCTGTTGATATGACTGTCTGGATATGGACGGATATTGTGTTCTCCATCAGTATTGAAGCTGTCCTCTTATACAGCTCTGTATCTAAATGTTGCCCTCTGCCCATTTTTTATTTCACCTTTCTTTAACCAGGTAGGCCAGTTCTCATTTACAACTGCGACCTGGCCAAGATAAAGCAAAGCAGTGCGACAAAAACAACACAGAGTTACACATGGGATAAACAAACGTACAGTCAATAACACAATAGAAAATCTATATACAGTGTGTGCAAATGTAGTAAGATTAGGGAGGTAAAGCAATAAATAGGCCATAGTGGCGAAATAATTACAATTTAGCATTAAGACTGGAGGGATCGATGTGCAGATGATGATGTGCAAGTAGAGATACTGGGGTGCAAAAGAGCAAAAAAATAACAATATGGGGATGAGGTAGTTGGGTGGGATATTTACAGATGGGCTGCATACAGGTGCAGTGATCGGTAAGCCGCTCTGACAGCTGATGCTTATAATTAGTGAGGGAGCTTCAGTGATTTTTGCAATTCGTTTCAGTCATTGGCAGCAGAGAACTGGAAGGATAGGCGGCCAAAGGAGGTGTTGGCTTTGGGGATGACCTGTGAAATATACCTGCTGGAGCGCACACTATGGGTGGGTGTTGCTATGGTGACCAGTGAGCTGAGATAAGGCGGGGCTTTACCTAGCAAAGACTTATAGATGACCTGGAGCCAGTGGGTTTGGCGACGGATATGTAGCGAGGGCCAGCCAACGAGAGCATACAGGTCGCAGTGGTGGGTAGTATATGGAGCTTTAGTGACAAATTGGATGGCACTGTGATAGACTACATCCAATTTGCTGAGTAGAGTGTTGGAGGCTATTTCTTCTGAAGTTAAGCCATTTTGCTTCTCTGTCAGGGGAACAGAGTTTTGCCTGCTTTTGCCCTGATCCTGGATCTGGCAGCTCTGCCAGTCTAACCCCCAGGCTGATGTCTGGTCTGATCCTGGATCTGGCAGCTCTGCAAGTCTAACCCCCTGGCTGATGTCGTCTGACTGAAAGACTGGGGATATTATTGAGGAGGACTCTTATATAATACAGGATTGGGACAGTTAGACTGTAACCCAGAATTAGTGAACACACACGCCGATGCACCAAACACGCCGCAATGTTTTATAAAAGTAAGAAAATAAAGAAATATGGCCATTCATGTTACCCATTTTTCACACTAAACACACACAACCGCTTTTCAATTGTTCATGTCAAATGAATGAACTACAGCCTACTCTGTTGAAACCTGAACATGCCTCGGTCCTTGTGATAAAGCTGTGAGAAATAAAAAGAGTTGTGAGATTTCACTCTTGACATTTTGGTATATTTGATGTTAGCTAAAATAGGCCTTATCTGACTTGTTCTCAAAATGTCAAGAGTGAAATCTCCCAACTCTTTTTTTCTCTCAGCTTTATCACAAGGACCGAGGTGAGCCGAGCTGAGTGAGAAAAAGCAGGTTTCTCTGTTGTTGTTGTTCCCACTGCAGTACTAACGGCACGGCAGAATCACCTTCCAGATACGCCATTGGCCTATGCACTGAGCCCCCCCTGGCTGCCCTCTGAGTGAGGTGGAGACCTTCAGTTGAGCTCAGGAAATCTCAGCGGTGAGTGCACAGGCTGAAGTATTTCTGCTTCCCGAGCAAGAGAACAGGCCCCCAGTCCTGCCCAACCACCCACACACTCTCCCTCAGGGGATTGAGCATAGAGGACGGGGACGGGGTGCTTTTCATCACGATGATGGGATACTGAAAAGCTTGAGTAAGTAGGTCTACTGGATTTATGACTTGAGATGTGAGAGGGGGGGGGGGGTTGTAGAAAGATACTGCATTGCATTGATCCATGTGTAGGATCCAGGCTGTAATGAAATGATACACTGAACATACGTACATGTACTGTAGACAGGATCTGGTACCTAGTTTTATATTGCAGACAAACACATCTCATCTTTTTATTATCAAAATGAATATCTAGGTGTATCTCTTTCATCGTCAACTAATATCTAGTTTCCAACAATCTAAAGTGGTCATTACATAAAGTGTGGCATTGTTCTATTATGAGGTCTTGTTATCATGTAAAATATGCCCTTGCAAACATTCATGCGAGGGCATGACACATAAAAGCCATGTTATACTTATGTCCCCATGTTCACCCCAGGAAATATTATTCAGTAGGCTAGTCTCTCCACAACCATCATCCAAGCAACATACTCTATGTGATAGACTGAGTAGAGGAAACATCTTGTCAATTCAGTGTGGATGATATCATTTTCTGATTTTCTTCCTTCAGTCCTCACTGGCATTTTAAAATTACATCTCATGGCCTGCAGGCCAGGAACTGAAGTCTTGCTTGCTTGGAGTGTCCTCCCTATAATCGCTTAGCTATAAAATCTAAATGTTCCTTACCCCAATGTAGGAGGGCTGTTGTCCAGTCCAGACGCCTGACTGTCCTGACTCAACCCAGACTTTGAGAGGAGGGTGAACTGGTTCAGTCATATCTAATCACAGGCATTTGGACACTTGAATGTCCATGTAAGCTGCCCCTCTCTTCCATGGGAGTGGACTAGCAACATAGATAAGACTGACTGAGTGCATAACTAAACATTTCACACTGAAGGGAATGTGGGAGAGAAAAGGCTGATGACTGATAAGGGAGGTTTGGAATCTTGTTTCGTTATGCCTTGCTGCTAGTGCTATGGCTGGATGCTGTATATATGATCTGACCTAACATGACATGGACACAGCTAGTTCAGAGAGAAAAAGGCGGTCTAAAATAAAAGACTTAGAGGACATGCATTACTCACTCCAATTTGGTAGGCAAAATTCGGTTTTCTTTGCAAAGTAGGCATTTCACATAGCTCATTGTTCTTTTCACATGGCTGTTTGTTTCTTTGGTGCATCATCTCACAACAACTTGAATCTGAAGCAGAGAAAACACGTCAGTCTTCCAAGCTCCCATTGTTTGTCCAAGAATCAATCAAGTATGATACCCAACAAACATGTCCTGCTGGAGACCAACATCCCTTTATTATTAACGACTTTTCCCAAATAAGTCAAACCCTCCTCCCCTTCATAACCTTGATCAAACAAGGTCACTTAAATAGAGCTACCATGGCGACAACCGAAGATAAGCTGTTAAGACCACTTGGACACGACAGCAAAGCAGGAGCCAGAAGAGACAACAGTCACTGTGTGAATGACCATATACATATTAACAGGAAGTTAATCTTCCATGTGCAGTTCCAGATAAAACCAAAGACAGCCCCAACGCCAAACAAAACCAATGAGTAGCTATTATGAGTAAGCTTCATCACTAACACCAGCCTGCTCCTACTAGTACTTTTAACTGGTGTATGAAATGTACTCTCTATAAATAAAGTTATTATACATGAATAAAATAAAAACAACACATTTCCAACCTGATACGGCAATGGTACTTTTATCAAAGATAGAGCTAGTTAGAGTGACACTGCATCGAAACGATGTATAATTGTTTTGGGCAAAATGCAGTAGCTACTTTCCCATCAGTAAGGCTACATTGGTGTTATTGCCAATATGTGTGTACGAGGTAAGCTTCCAGAACAGCATGCTTGATCGTAAGAACTGTCAAGTAGGTCTAGTAGCCTGGGGGGGGGGGGGACATAAAAACGACTTATATTTTCATTTTTAATTCAACCATTACTTCAGTAACCTTAACTTGAAAGCAAGGAGACTAGATCTCTTTTCAGGAAATAGATCGAATACTGTAAACAACACCCATTAGGTTAGGAGGTATGGTGGTTTACTCGTATATTTAGTGTTCCATTTTTTTTAAAATAGCCCATGTTACGCAGCCAATAAACATATATAGGGTTGCCAGTGCCTGCCAACACCACCACCACTTGACATCTCCAGCAATCTGATGATGAATGACAGACATCTAGTAGGCCTACAGTGTGAAATCGAAATAAGATTGTATATGGCTTGTCAATAAAACACACCAAATTACAAGCGTATGTCGAGAAATTGATTATATTAAAACATATGATATAATAACAGTACATTTCCTTTACAGTTGTACGTACATGAAATGTCCCAGGTTGATGAGGGGTTTAATCTTCCCTGTATGCGTCGGAGCCTGCTCACTTCAGTAGTCTCAAAACAGGCATGCGCAATCAAGCACGAATGTAAAGTGGGGGTGGGGAACCCAATGACGTCACGAAGTATCCCGTTCATGTCATCTCGAAAACTCGGGCCCTCCGAGTTAAAATGTGTTAAAACTGAACGTAAATTATTTGCGTAGAGCTTCTTATTGGTTGATTCTAATATTTCCTTAGTGGTAAACTCTGGAATATTTTTTCCACAACAAGTAAGCAAGTCAGACATTTTCGAGTTACCGAATTTTTTACGTTTTTTGTTGTTGTTCCCGATAGACTATGAACACGGAAGTAGATGTTTGACTCCGCCTGGATCCATGCTATTGGGATCATTGGAACGTCCCAACTCTGTCGTGGCACTATTTAACTTGACATTGAAAATGGTTAAGATAATGGTAAAGGTTAAGTAATGGTTATGATTAACGTTAGAGTACGGACGTCCCAATGATCCCGGATAGAACTAACACCAACATATGTTCACGCGAAAATAAGACAGTACCAATTGAGGAGCTTTTGTATGGGGGGCAATGAGAGAGTGCCGAATTTGGTCAATATAACAGTTAATTGCTATTTTGATAGGTGACGCTTATTTGATTGAATATAAGTTTCATAATGCTTAGGTTGATGCGATGTAGTCTACTGATATAAGTGATAAGACATTCTGACAACTTTGTAATAACGATTTTATACCGGAGTTGTACCATATGTTCACACGCGTATCTGCCCTCTCATTGGCTAGAATGTTCCCACCTGATCTCGCTTCCTCCCGCCTACCTTTCGCATTTAACGACATGCGTTTCCATTGTTAGAGCGGTCAGTTTGACATCTCGTCAATATAACAGATAATCTTTGGTCTTCATCTAAACGGGAAAAGGGCCAATAATATTTTAGCAGACTTCGTCACGATACTGATGGCCAACCAATATAATTTGTGGTTGTAGCGCACGGGCATGTGTTCTGTTTCAGCAGAGCTCATGACTCACTTGCGTTCATGTTTTTTTCCCGTGTTGCCCTTTCCAAGTCAACACTGTAATACTGTGAATGTAAATAATCTATAACAATTTCCATTGGCTATAGGACTTCAAATATCTTCCTATATCATCATTTGTGTTTTTTTCAAATTATGAAGAAAGACAGAAAGATGACAAGCACATGTTTTAAATGAATTCAGAGTCTCTATTAAGAGTCTTAACCTACCTACAAAAAAATGCCAAAAGAATTACAGGTGCAGTGTTTAGAGGTGTAGGCAACGCTAATAAAGCCGACTTGCAGCAGCTGCCAGGCTGTGGAACTTCTGAGGGAGGAGGACAGTCATGAAGTGCAGCTTGTCCTTTTTTAGGCTCTGAGCAACCATCTGCTCTAAACCCAACCCCATGTACTTTCTGCTCATACAGGGACCACTTTACCAGCGCCTCCCCGTTTGGTGAGCTGCGGGTCACAGTTAGTACCCAGGGATCAGTGTGCTAAACAGGCCATTTCACGAAGAAAAGTAACTCAGGACTGTACTTCTAATAGTGTGCTGGACTGTTGTGAAAATCATGCAGCTAGAAGTTCTGGCTCCAAGAAATAGCTATACTGTCGTCAGTTTATGTCAGAGTGCATGCAAGCAATATTGCCCCAATATTTTACCTTTATTTAGCTAGGCAAGTCAGTTAAGAACAAATTCTTATTTTCAATGACAGTCTAGGAACAGTGGGTTAACTGCCTTGTTTAGGGGCAGAACAACAGATTTTTACATTGTCAGCTCGGGGATTCAATCTTGCAACCTTTTGGTTGCTAGTCCAATGCTCTAACCACTAGTTACAATATGCCATCATTTTCCTTGCACAGCTTCTCCTCCTCTTCAGTGACTGTTCCTGTAAGTGGCATTTAAGGGAATATAGGGAGTGATCAGATGTTACCTTGTTTTGAAATTAATATGATCTCTACAAGCTCTTTATTTTGACTGACTTATTTCCATAAATAGGGACAATACAGTTATATCAACAAATAATGATCTAGTGGCCTCCTGACCACTTTATTTGATGATGCATCTTTCTTTTTTTATTCCTATTATTCTTATCTTGTGAAAAGATAATGTTAATATCCTCAGAGACAAAATCAGTATGTCCTTATAACTTTCAGGTCATTGATAGCAGTTATTAACTTGCATAATACATTGGAATTATTCTGGTGATCACAAATGGCATCAACCATGCCAATGTAACAGTAGATTATGTAGTTCAGGTCCTGACTAACCAAATCTGGGGCCCTAGGCAAAAACATTTTAGATGGCCCACTCTTGGTGGCAGAGATACAATTTTGCACTTTTAAACCAATGTCCTGTAATTACACACATTTAGCGTTGGGGCATTGAGAAAATGTTGCAGTTTTAAAGCACATTTCCTGTATTTATTTGACACATTTTGCCATGGTTTATGCCGTGTAATCCGTAACCTGATGTAGTTGATGTGTGCTTTAGGCCTACCTGTTATCTTTATACAGTTGAAGTCAGAAGTTTACGTACACCTTAGCCAAATACATTTAAACTCAGTTTTTCACAATTCCTGATATATAATCCTAGTAAAAATTCCCTGTCTTATGTCAGTTAGGATCACCACTTTATTTTAAGAATGTGAAATGTCAGAATAATAGTAGAGAGAATGATTTATTTCAGCTTTTATTTCTTTCATCACATTCCCAGTGGGTCAGAAGTTTACATACACTCAATTAGTATTTGGTAGCATTGCCTTTAAATTGTTTAATTTGGGTCAAATGTTTCGGGTAGCCTTCCACAAGCTTCTCACAATAAGTTGGGTGAATTTTGGCCCATTCCTCCTGACAGATCTGGTGTAACTGAGTCAGGTTTGTAGGCCTCCTTGCTCGCACACGCTTTTTCAGTTCTGCCCACACATTTTCTATGGGATTGAGGTCAGGGCTTTGTGATAGCCACTCCAATACCTTGCCTTTGTTGTCCTTAAGCCATTGTGCCACAACTTTAGAAGTATACTTGGGGTCATTGTCCATTTGGAAGACCCATTTGCGACCAAGCTTTAACTTCCTGACTGATGTCTTGAGATGTTGCTTCAATATATCCACATCATTTTCCTACCTCATGATGCCATCTATTTTGTGAAGTGCACCAGTCCCTCCTGCTGCAGCAAAGCACCCCCACAACATGATGCAGCCACCCCCGTGCTTCACGGTTGGGATGGTGTTCTTCGGCTTGCAAGCCTCCCCCTTTTTCCTCCAAACATAACGATGGTCATTATGGCCAAACAGTTCTATTTTTGTTTCATCAGACCAGAGGACATTTCTCCAAAAAGTACAATCTTTGTCCCCATGTGCAGTTGCAAACCGTAGTCTGGCTTTTTTTAATCGCGGTTTTGGAGCAGTGGCTTCTTCCTTGCTGAGCACCCTTTCAGGTTATGTCGATATAGGACTCGTTTTACTGTGGATATAGATACTTTTGTACCTGTTTCCTCCAGCATCTTCACAAGGTCCATTGCTGTTGTTTTGGGATTGATTTGCACTTTTTGCACCAAAGTACGTTCATCTCTAGGAGACAGAACACGTCTCCTTCCTGAGCGGTATGACAGCTGCATGGTCCCATGGTGTTTATACTTGTGCACTATTGTTTGTATAGACGAACGTGGTACCTTCAGGCGTTTGGAAATTGCTCCAAAGGATGAACCAGACTTGTGGAGGTTTTCACATTTTTTTTCTGAGGTCTTGGCTGATTTCTTTTGAATTTCCCATGATGTCAAGCTAAGAGGCACTGAGTTTGAAGGTAGGCCTTGAAATACATCCACAGGTACACCTCCAATTGACTCAAATTATGTCAATTAGCCTATCAGAAGCTTCTAAAGCCATGACATCATTTGGAAATTTCAAAGCTGTTTAAAGGCATAGTCAACTTAGTGTATGTAAACTTCTGACCCACTGGAATTGTGATACAGTGAATTATAAGTGAAATAATCTGTCTGTAAACAATTGTTGGAAAAATGTATTGTGTCATGCACAGAGTAGATGTCCTAACTGACTTGCCAAAACGATCTTTTGTTAACAAGAAATTTGTGGAGTGGTTAAAAAATGAGTTTTAATGACTCCAACCTAAGTGTATGTAAACTTCCGACTTCAACTGTATGTCCATTCCAAAAGCATGATCCAAACATAAGCATGGTCAGACTTTACAAAGCTGGGTCTGGCGTCTATGTGCATCTCTGGGTGATGTTGGAACTCGTACATGTACAGTTGCACCAGCATCTAAAAACACAGGAGATACATTGGAAGTGATGAGAGCTTTTGGCATCATTTCATAAGGTGATTTAAAATGCAACAGAAAAGTTGCCTTCCCCAGACTGGAACTAACCTCTGGTATCCAGACACTTTAATAACAGGCAGAACCACAAACAGATCTCCCAGCATTTCAGTAAATCCATCACAAATATCTTCAGGAGTTTTTGCATTGAATCCTCCAACCAGGAGTTCTGGAAAACCAGGGAATTTATTGAAAGTTCCCAGAATGTTGCAACCCTTCTCTATAGTATAGGTCTACATGTCATCATTGTACTGTGGCCAGCGGTACTTTCATATCCTGGTCAATTTGCTGGTTAATAATATAAATAATTGAATTAAGTTACTATGATAATAATAGTCTTATACAATAACATAAATGGTACATAAACACTGCTTCAGTAACAGGTGAGGGAACAGAAGGAGGAGTAGGACAAGATGGGCGAAAAGAACTCACCCCAGCAGGATAGAAAATGTTTCATTATTGAACTCGCTGACTGCCTATTAAAGCTGTAAAACCATTTAGGTGGATTAAAGGACTGTTCCAAAATATAGTAGAACTTACTGTATCAAATCCAACACATGACACACCTTCACCTTCCTAAATTTGAAAAGACAGAAAAGTAATTATTATCAAAACCCTTTTTATTTCAGTAACCACTTAAACTTGAAGACATATGTAGAGATATATTGAGCAGAAGTGTTTTTCATCAAGAAAAACTGACCTTGCCATTGGGAGGATCCATCCAAACTCATGGTTAGTCATTCCAAGGAGCACAGGAACCTTCTGGACCTCCTTTCTCTTTAAAAGCTTATCTGCAAGGTCTTTTAGAAACACTCCACCCAGTCGTTCCTATAAAGATTCACATCTAAAATGCAACAGGCTCAATGGTTGAAAACAGGCCTAACCTGACCTCTTGTGGCTGTTATTGGAATAACTTTACAGTAATATCTAAGGGAGATGTTATTCTGTATGGTACTATAGAGGCTATATAGAGGTCTAACAATTTCAACCATATGAAATTAATCATTTGAACCATCATAGGAAAAAATGCACATGCAACATATCTTCCGTATGTCTCAACTGGTAATAGCTAGTTTACCTTTTTTATGGCATTCACCAAATCCTATTCAGTTCTCATAAACTTGACAAGCTACTCATTAGTAGTGTAGTCACACTGCCAGGTTAGACATCATTATCATCACCTAGACATCACCTGGCCAGTTGTTCAAACATCACATAGCATTCCAAACTTTTATATAATTGATTGATAAACCAGTTAACAGTTTGAACTGATTCAAATGTGATTTGAATTAGTGTTGGATGATTTGTGAGACAGGTACAATACCTTAGCTTGGACCAGAGGCTCTTTTGTAGTGTCACGAACCAGCTCGTAGCCCGTAACAAAGGAGACAACGTGGAGGTAATATATTTATTAAATAAAGTAAACTATATACAATTAACAATAGTGTCAGTAATCAGTAGTGTAAGTGAGTGGTTGCATGCATAGATGGTGATAATGATGGGTGTGCCAAAACAAACACACCTCAAATCCCCCCCCCCCCAAAAAAACACACACACACACACACACACACATACATACATACATACATATATATACACTGCTCAAAAAAATAAAGGGAACACTAAAATAACACATCCTAGATCTGAATGAATGAAATATTCTTATTAAATACTTTTTTCTTTACATAGTTGAATGTGCTGACAACAAAATCACACAAAAACTATCAATGGAAATCAAATTTATCAACCCATGGAGGTCTGGATTTGGAGTCACACTCAAAATTAAAGTGGAAAACCACACTACGGGCTGATCCAACTTTGATGTAATGTCCTTAAAACAAGTCCAAATGATGCTCAGTAGTGTGTGTGGCCTCCACGTGCCTGTATGACCTCCCTACAACGCCTGGGCATGCTCCTGATGAGGTGGCGGATGGTCTCCTGAGGCATCTCCTCCCAGACCTGGACTAAAGCATCCGCCAACTCCTGGACAGTCTGTGGTGCAACGTGGCGTTGATGGATGGAGCGCGACATGATGTCCCAGCTGTGCTCAATTGGATTCAGGTCTGGGGAACGGGCGGGCCAGTCCATAGCATCAATGCCTTCCTCTTGCAGGAACTGCTGACACACTCCAGCCACATGAGGTCTAGCATTGTCTTGCATTAGGAGGAACCCAGGGCCAACCGCACCAGCATATGGTCTCACAAGGGGTCTGAGGATCTCATCTCGGTACCTAATGGCAGTCAGGCTACCTCTGGTGAGCACATGGAGGGCTGTGCGGCCCCCCAAAGAAATGCCACCCCACATCATGACTGACCCACCGCCAAACCGGTCATGCTGGAGGATGTTGCAGGCAGCAGAACGTTCTCCACGGCATCTCCAGACTCTGTCACGTCTGTCACATGTGCTCAGTGTGAACCTGCTTTCATCTGTGAAGAGCACAGGGCGCCAGTGGCGAATTTGCCAATCTTGGTGTTCTCTGGCAAATGCCAAACGTCCTGCACGGTGTTGGGCTGTAAGCACAACCCCCACCTGTGGACGTCGGGCCCTCATACCACCCTCATGGAGTCTGTTTCTGACCGTTTGAGCAGACACATGCACATTTGTGGCCTGCTGGAGGTCATTTTGCAGGGCTCTGGCAGTGCTCCTCCTGCTCCTCCTTGCACAAAGGCGGAGGTAGCGGTCCTGCTGCTGGGTTGTTGCCCTCCTACGGCCCCCTCCACGTCTCCTAATGTACTGGCCTGTCTCCTGGTAGCGCCTCCATGCTCTGGACACTACGCTGACAGACACAGCAAACCTTCTTGCCACAGCTCGCATTGATGTGCCATCCTGGATGAGCTGCACTACCTGAGCCACTTGTGTGGGTTGTAGACTCCGTCTCATGCTACCACTAGAGTGAAAGCACTGCCAGCATTCAAAAGTGACCAAAACATCAGCCAGGAAGCATAGGAACTGAGAAGTGGTCTGTGGTCACCACCTGCAGAACCACTCCTTTATTGGGGGTGTCTTGCTAATTGCCTATAATTTCCACCTGTTGTCTATTCCATTTGCACAACAGCATGTGAAATTTATTGTCAATCAGTGTTGCTTCCTAAGTGGACAGTTTGATTTCACATAAGTGTGATTGACTTGGAGTTACATTGTGTTGTTTAAGTGTTCCCTTTATTTTTTTGAGCAGTGTATATATATACAGTGGGGAGAACAAGTATTTGATACACTGCCGATTTTGCAGGTTTTCCTACTTACAAAGCATGTAGAGGTCTGTAATTTTTATCTGTAATTGATTTTTTAATTTTTAAATCCAGAAAATCACATTGTATGATTTTTAAATAATTAATTTGCATTTTATTGCATGACATAAGTATTTGATCACCTACCAACCAGTAAGAATTCCGGCTCTCACAGACCTGTTAGTTTTTCTTTAAGAAGCCCTCCGGTTCTCCACTCATTACCTGTATTAACTGCACCTGTTTGAACTCGTTACCTGTATAAAAGACACCTGTCCACACACAATCAAACAGATTCCAACCTCTCCACAATGGCCAAGACCAGAAAGCTGTGTAAGGACATCAGGGATAAAATTGTAGACCTGCACAAGGCTGGGATGGGCTACAGGACAATAGGCAAGCAGCTTGGTGAGAAGGAAACAACTGTTGGCGCAATTATTAGAAAATGGAAGAAGTTCAAGATGACGGTCAATCACCCTCGGTCTGGGGCTCCATGCAAGATTTCACCTCGTGGGGCATCAATGATCATGAGGAAGGTGAGGGATCAGCCCAGAACTACACGGCAGGACCTGGTCAATGACCTGAAGAGAGCTGGGACCACAGTCTCAAAGAAAACCATTAGTAACACACTACGCCGTCATGGATTAAAATCCTGCAGCGCACGCAAGGTCCCCCTGCTTAAGCCAGTGCATGTCCAGGCCTGTCTGAAGTTTGCCAATGACCATCTGGATGATCCAGAGGAGGAATGGGAGAAGGTCATGTGGTCTGATGAGACAAAAATAGAGCTTTTTGGTCTAACTCCACTCGCCGTGTTTGGAGGAAGAAGAAGTATGAGTACAACCCCAAGAACACCATCCCAACCGTGAAGCATGGAGGTGGAAACATCATTCTTTGGGGATGCTTTTCTGCAAAGGGGACAGGACGACTGCACCGTATTGAGGGGAGGATGGATGGGGCCATGTATCGCGAGATCTTGGCCAACAACCTCCTTCCCTCAGTAAGAGCATTGAAGATGGGTCGTGGCTGGGTCTTCCAGCAAGACAACGACACGAAGCACACAGCCATGGCAACTAAGGAGTGGCTCCGTAAGAAGCATCTCAAGGTCCTGGAGTGGCCTAGCCAGTCTCCAGACCTGAACCCAATAGAAAATCTTTGGAGGGAGCTGAAAGTCCGTATTGCCCAGCAACAGCCCCGAAACCTGAAGGATCTGGAGAAGATCTGTAGGGAGGAGTGGGCCAAAATCCCTGCTGCAGTGTGTGCAAACCTAGTCAAGAACTACAGGAAACGTATGATCTCTGTAATTGCAAACAAAGGTTTCTGTACCAAATATTAAGTTCTGCTTTTCTGATGTATCAAATACTTATGTCATGCAATAAAATGCAAATTAATTACTTAAAAATCATACAATGTGATTTTCTGGATTTTTGTTTTAGATTCCGTCTCTCATAGTTGAAGTGTACCTATGATAAAAATTACAGACCTCTACATGCTTTGTAAGTAGGAAAACCTGCAAAATCGGCAGTGTATCAAATACTTGTTCTCCCCACTGTATATACTGACATGATCCTAGGATCAAGTTACAGTTGGATTTAGGGGTGTGAATACCAGTGTTACTGTATATCCTGGTTATATGCAGCACCTCTATTTCCAGGGTTTTCTTCAGTTGTGTAGCTAGCAGTAGTTGCCTCTGTGTCCACTGCTTTATGTCCTTTTAGGATGCATAATTAAGTCATAACAATTACAAGAGAGCCATAAATTAGTGTTGTGGTTTAACACTCGGGGCTCCTGAGTGGCGCAGCGGTCTAAGGCACTGCATCTCAGTGCTAGAGGCGTCACTACAGACCCTGGTTCGATTCCAGGCTGTGATTGGGAGGGTTGGGATTTGGCCTGGGTAGGCCATCATTGTAAATGAGAATTTGTTCTTAACTGACTTGCCTAGTTAAATAAAGGTTAAAAAAAGAATACCACCCCTACCTTGTCACAACACAACCAATTGGATCAAATGCATTAAGAAGGAAAGACATTCCACAAATGAACTTTTAACACGGCACACCTGTTAATTCAGATGCATTCCAGGTGACTACCCCATGAAGCTGGTTGAGAGAATGCCATGCGTGTGCAAAGCTGTCATCAAGGCAAAGGGTGGCTACTTTGAAGAATCTAAAATGTAAAATATATTTTGATTTGCTTAACACTTTTTTTGGTTACTACATGATTCCATATGTGTTCTTTCATAGTTTTGATGTTTTCAATATTATTCTACAATGTAGAAAATAGTAAAAATAAAGAAAAACCCTTGAATGAGTAGGTGTGTCCAAACTTTTGACTGGTACTGTAAGTAACATGTTAATAAAACTGTTCATGTATAACTTACAGGTAGTTTTTCACCTGTTGCTGCCTCTTTAGGTGTGTATACATTAATAAGATAAAGACAGTCCTCTGACACGTCTGTCAGGTCGTATTCAATGGCCATTACATTTACTATGTGTTGAGAAATAACTGGATCCTGAATACACCTAGAATGAGAAAAAAGAGAGTGAGAGAGACCGAGAGGTGTTTCGGTCAATGCCATATTGGTTAGCACTCCATGTCCACTCCACTGTAAAAAGTGGCGGCACTGTTGTTCATCTGAAGTGCTTTTTCTGATTGGTATGATCCAAAATTACACTTTGGTTCATTCAACCTATTCAATTTGTCTGAAATCAAATACCAAATTTGACAGATCAGTGTGATTTTTAAAATTGAATGAAAGCTTCTAAATTGCTTTCAACAGCTCATGCACATTTGCGTTGCATAGTGGTGGGAGCAATGTAGTGGCGGCAGCCTATCAGAAGAGTTGGAGGCGCAGCCTATTGGGGGCGTGGCTTTCATTCTGTTCTTTTTGGCCACCCATAAGAGTGAATGTCATTCCAGGTATGTTTAGTGTCAGCACTGAATCTCAACCAAAGAGGAAAATAATATTGATTTCTGAAAGAAATAGTTTGCAAGTTGAAATATAGCTTTGTTAATAATCAAATACATGTATAGCAGTTGGCATTAACTCATGTATTTGGTTTCAACAAATGTCCTTATTTTCTCATGTACTTGTAACCAGTTGACACAATACCTTTTTTAGGTTGATCCTAAAAGTGGATTTTTTTTTTAAATGCAGAAGTACAAAGGTTAAACTATCTGAGATGTAAGGTTGGCGTGTGCTGTCCCTCTCTGGTTCCCATGGCTCTGCAGGCTGTTGGGCAGCCAGTCGCAGAGGACCCACAAGTGGATGGGCATAGGGTATCTTCAAATACTGCTGCACCCTCTGCTCTATGCCTTTCACAATCATATACAGTACTTGCCCTGAACTTTGCTATTCTTCAGAGAGACCACTGGACCAGTCTCTGCTGGAAGCACACTAAACACAAGGGGCCTTAATCATGTAACTTGATTAAAGTCTGAGCACATAATGTTGTCGTTCTTCATAGTTTCTGTATTTAAAGGAGCCAACTAACTGTTGGAATACTTTTTAAAATAAAATAATGTAAGTGAAGTATGCTGCAATGTATGATGTTCCTGTAGTACTTTCCCCATTATTATTGTCAAGTTAAATAAAGGTTAAATAAAATAAATAATCTTGGTAGCTAAAGTAATCAAAATATGCATGTTATGTAATGTACCAGTTTTGTTGTATTTTTTCTTTAGTACAAAATAATTAAATAAGGATTTCTTACACATTGTGCCCAGCGAAGCACCTAAAAATACTATAGGATGGTACACGCTAAGAAGTGTTGTTCACATCATGGCTGTGTCTTTGGAAAGACAGACAGACAGACACTCAGTTTTCATTCAAGCAAATACCCCTCCCTACAACAGGTACCTGCCCCTGAATTGGTACACACACACGCACACGCACACGCACGCACACACACACACACACACATTGATTTAACTTCTGTTTCACCAGACCCCGCCCTAACAGCCTACAGCCCAACTTACAAAACATCGGTCTTTGAACAACACGCTTAGTAAGGCTATTCAGGGATACCTAAGTTGTCAAAGGCTTTAAAAGGGCTTTAAAAGAAGGGATGTAAAAACAAATAACAAAATATATTTCCTGAAATGAGCTTGGTCAGAGTTGGCAACTGTATTTCAAGGTGATAATGTCCGGTGATACATGAAGGGACAAATAAGTTACATTACAGTAGATTGCATTTAATTATCTTTGACTCTTTCGACAATAATAAACCTCTTTACTTAGGTTTTGTCCTTTAGTGAAGCACTGCCCTGTATCTCACTGCAGATTTGCAGTATAAGCCAGCTTTGTCCTTGTAACCTTATGCCAGTTTTTTGACCAGCTGGTGTTCATAGCAATGCTCAATATCCTTTGGGTTTAGTGTACTAATCCTGAATGACTTTCTGACTTGTCTTTTTCTAGTGTTCTCTGTTGGAAATGTTACTAGACCAGATAGTGCTATTTTTAGTTGTATAGTTTATTGGCACCATGATTTAAGTATAAGGCTCTTAACTATACCCAGGGCCACTTCATGCATGCTGCCGTGCCACTATATATATAACATCACACGTAATGCTGTCTGGATTAGGATTTTGTCAGAGACTGCTGCAACATACTGTATGACCAGTATAAATCACAACAAGTTTGAAGGGCAGGCAGTGTCTGGCTGACCAGGTCAAAGAAAGCTGTTATCCATGGAAGTTCAAAACTTGAATGTCAGTGGAACAGGTGGTAACAGGTAAATGCATTCTGACTTATATCATTAGCTTTGTGTTCTTAAAAATCTTCACAAGATTGTCTTACAAGTAATGTATTTATAGTGGACTTAGTGATATATTGAACATTGTCTTCTGTTAATATTATTATTTTTAAATCATGTTGTTCAAATAAATTAAACAATAAAAGTAAAATTATTTAGCACCTTGACCTGTTCCTCTCTTTTAAAATCTCGCCATTACTTTCAGTAAAAAAACAGAAGACAGTGGAACATGTCAATGCATGAGGTTTCCCCATCGGAGGTGTTTTGTGCTTCTCCTGGCTGTGGGGATCCTGGTGATATTCTACGTAACCACCCTCTTCACTCTTCATATAAGCCAGACCCCACTCTGGCTGCTAGGAGGCCAGGATCTAACTCCTCTCTCTTATACCAATGGAAATGAGGGGGAGTTTTTTTCACCATACAATGTAGCATACCCACACAAATATCAGTTTGTTCTGGATGAGCCTCATGAGTGCCAGGAACGCAGCCCCTTCCTGCTTCTGATGGTGCCAGTAGCTCCTGGTAATCTGGTAGCCCGGGAGGATATCCGGAAGACTTGGGGTAAGGAGAGCCTGGTTCTGGGACGGGCTGTGCGTCTGTTCTTCCTGTTGGGCCTGCCCAGTGGAGCGGAGTCAGAGAGGATGCAGGAGGAGGTGCTGCTTGAGAACCAGCTGTACCATGACATGCTGCAGAGTGACTTCCAGGACAGCTACTTCAACCTGACCATCAAGACCATGGTGATGCTGGAGTGGCTGGCCTCTCGCTGCCCCGGCGCCTCCTTCGCCATGAAGATTGACTCTGACATGTTCCTCAATGTGCACAACCTGGTCAACATGCTGATAGACCCAACTACACCAAAGCACAACTACATCACTGGGAAGTTCAGCCAAAACACACAAGTGGTGAGAGACCGTACCTCAAAGTGGTACATTCCCAATAAGGTTTACCCCAGTACCAAATTCCCTCCCTACCTTTTGGGAAATGGTTATGTATTTTCCATAGATCTTCCTGAGAAGATAGTGGAAGCATCCAAACAAGTCCGTGCCATATTTTTAGAGGATGCCTACCTGGGTATGTGTCTGAGCCATTTAGGGATTGCAGCCAGTTACCCACCTAACTCTTCCCTCTTCAAGCTTTCCATGCCCTACACTCATAATCGCTGTTACTACTCTACTGTCATCACTACCGAAATGGACCGTGTGAGTGACCTGCTGCGAGTCTGGGAGGACTTACAAAGACCTGGCACCCCCTGCTAAGGACAATGAATACCTCTTAAAGCTTTGAATCCTTACCCTGCTAAGGACAATGAATACCTCTTAAAGCTTTGAATCCTTACCCTGCTAAGGACAATGAATACCTCTTAAAGCTTTGAATCCTTATAAGTATTAAACACACTATGTAAGCACATGCATACAAGTATTATTAAACAAATAGGTAGGCACACACACACACACACACACACACACGCGCACACGCGCACACGCACACACACAGGCATCATGGTATCATAGTAAAATTCACTCACTCTCAAACAGCTTATAACATGTTATTACCACATGATATGACCAGATAATGTTGTTACAATAATAGCATTACTACACAAGTAGAGCTACGTAATGTGTAGTGTTACTGATCGGTCTTGCAAGTATAATTTCCCATGACTGTCTTAAATTCAAATGGCAACATGGGATCTTGTGCGTATCTATGAAGTAAGTATCAAATTATGTCTAAGATCTTCAAAGATGAGCATGATCAGTGTGTATCACATTATCCCATGTGACAGTATAGTCTCAATTTCTGTACATCATCAAGACAAACTCATATGTGGACACAACATAACAGCTACTGTGCTGTTACACACCAGCCTTTTTCTACTGCACAAGATTTTCACTGTCACTAGATGGCAGCAGTGAATTTGACTTAAACGTTTGTCTTGTGTGCTATTGTTTAGGTTGCTTGTGATTTGTACACTCAGTTGATGCCTACTTCAGATTGATGTTGTTACAAATTCCTGTACTGTTTGTAAAAACAAAAATGTAAACAATGGAGCAAATGCACCCCATGACACTTTCCTATACAAATAGTAGGCTACTTGATATATACAGTCGGATCCATATGTTCTTAATTAATGATATACCAGGATAGAGCAACATACATTATTTGAAGCTATATTTTCTAATGACAACATAATTCTAATCAAATCAAATTGTATTTGTCACATGCGCTGAATAGAACAGACCTTACAGTGAAATGCTTACTTACAAGCCCTTAATTAACCAACAATGCAGTTTTAAGAAAAATAAGTGTTAAGTAAAGAATAGATAAGTAAAAAATAAGAGAGCAGCAGTAAAATAACAATAGCGAGGCTATATACAGGGGGTACGGGGCACTGGTTAGTAGAGGTAATTGAGGTCATATGTACATGTAAGTAGAGTTAAAGTGACTATGCATAGAAAATAAACAGAGAGTAGCAGCAGCGTAAAAGAGTTGGGGGGGGTCAATGCAAATAGTCTGGGTAGCCATTTCATGAGCTGTTCAGGAGTCTTATGGCTTGGGGGTAGAAGCTGTTAAGAAGTCTTTTGAACCTAGACTTGGCGCTCCGGTACCGCCTGCCGTGCGGTAGCAGAGAGAACAGTCTATGACTAGGGTGGCTGGAGTCTTTGACCATTTTTAGGGCCGTCCTCTGACACCACCTGGAATAGAGGTCCTCGATGGCAGGAAGCTTGAACAATGTTCTAGGTCTTTCAGGTAAAACTGTTTTTATTTCCACTAAGAATTACAGGAAAATTATCAATTAATAAAATTAAAGTAGCTAGATTCAAGAATTTTGGGGCCTACAATTCACAGAAAAAAACCCGCCCATAACGGATACGTTAGCCCTACGTCAGACGCAGGGGGCGTTAGAGGGGCGTGTCGGCTCTGCATATCAGCTGTAATGTTTAATGTAACGCTCGCGCTCCATTGAAAAGTGCCTGCCAGTACTCGAGTGTTGGGCGGACTAGGGAAAAACAAAGGGAAAACGAAAACAGTAATAGGCTACATTGACATAGCGGCAACATTTTATAGAATAGTTATAGCGATACAACTGCAGTCACTGGCATCCCGTAGGTGACAGTTAAGACCTCACAAGGAAGAGGAGGAAGGGAAAAGAGAAGACCGCACATCTGGGAAGACATTGAAAAGTAACTAAAGCTTACTTGGCCACAGGTAGCCCTCGTGCGTCAAAGAATATCAAAGTGCAGGTCATGCGGATATCTCCGGCTGGAGATCGATCAGTGTTTCAGTGCTAGTTCTTCCTAGGAAGATCACTTACCTTCAGCGGACCAAGAGCAGGAGAAAGATATGTCCCGAAGAAAGCAGAGCAAACCCCGGCAGATCAAACGTAAGGAAAATAATAAGTTCACATTGATCTTTATTAAAGGTGGTTCATTGCGAACATACTGTATATACTTTGACAGGTGGACTAGGTTTGTGACATTTAGCAGTGACCAAAATAATATTTCTATAAATGACCTACCAAACTAATATAAAAATGCGATTAGGCTATGTGACTATGTTTATAATAATTTTGTGGAAATGTGCATTCTTTTTAGCCTACATTTGATATAGGGAAGCCAACAGTTTCAATTATAGCATACTGACTCAAATACATTTAAAAAATAGGCTAGTCAACTAGCCTAATATCGAGCACATGTATAAATGCTACTTTTTAAAATGCTACTGTTATAAATGCTTAGTAGGCCTACTAGAGCACATGTATTCAAAATAATCTATCATTTTAAATGTGATGTAAAGCACATCTCAGTGTAAGCAATGTTTTCGGCGCTATCCTGCTCCACTCTCCACAGTGAGCGTGCAATCAAATATTGTTTTGAAGTAACAATGTGAACATCATGTGAAAGCTATAATTCTTTTATATGTAGGTTAGGCAAAAATAAAAAATTAATGGTTTATGCAGTTTATCACAGTGGGTTTTAACATTGGGTTACTTAGTTAGGGCCATTTAGCCTAACTTGCAGTCTCTCTCCAACTTTATTTAGTTGCAATATAGTCCCCTAGGCTTAATAAAACGTTGCATTTGCTTGCTCTTTTAAAAACGTTTTGTCCATTGGCAACTGAACTGTAACAGTGGTTTCCTGTTTAATTATGTTGTGGAAACGTCACTGTTCTCTGAAAAAGGCGATGTGAACGCAGATAAACTGCGATCCGATCGCAACCGAGATAAAGATTAAAATTGGATCTTTTTTTATTTGTTTTCTGTCTGAAGCTGCACTGAGGCTGGCGTTGCATTTCCCCCGGCTTTTCAGTTCTCTTTCCAGAGATGGGGCGTCAGATAGCGCGCTTGCTGATCTCGCATTCTGATAGTGGGTTACAATTGGATCTTTTTTCATCTATCCTTTTAACTCTTTAATGCATAGGCGTCCATTTAAAAGGTCTCTCTCAAACACACACTCACTCCCTGGCTGCCTACTGCGGAGAAGTCGTTTTGCTCTGGTGCCAGGCGCTCTTTCAGTTCTTCATGCAGAAGAGATGCCTTGGTCCGATAAGCACAGTAGCAATATCTTGGAGGTTGAGTTTGAAAGGGTTGCTCAAAAATAAAGCAGAAAGTAACTCTTAAAACGAAAGAGAAATCACATGATAAGGTCATATTAGCATACATTAAGCATTGTGCATAAAGTGCCCATAACGATGCTTCTAGTAAAAGGCACACCATTGGGCGGTCATGCTATCTACCCAAACGGACTCTCCAACTACCCAAATGGAATCTCTGCAACATGCCATCTTCAAAGCAGCCACTTGAAAAGGCTACATGAGAGATATAGGTTTAAACAAGTATTTGACTAAGTATTGAAGCATTTTTGTAGGCTAGTGTTATTATGAAAAAGAAAAATCCTCTTCACATGTTATGTTATTAATGAAGAGGATGATTGTTCTGTTGGCTAGCAGTAATGTAAATAATAATAATATAAAAAAGTTATTTCCTTTACTTATTATTTTTCCATAGTGGTCTTCCAATTGATCACCCATCAGTCTCACATGGACTGTGGATATAGTCCAGACACTGGAGAGGATAAATTCAAGCTGTAAGCATATCAGGGGTGTCATGGCCTTTGTCTTTATCAGTGCTTACACCATCATGCTTCCTTGCTTCTTGATGTGACACAGAAGTCCCATGATTCTCTTGTGCCTTGGCAGACATTTTAATGTAGGAGGAGTAGTGATAAGGGCTTGGGGTTTGATTACATCCACCATATTGTTCCATAAGCATCACAAGCTTGTTTCTCTGTACTAGTCCATATTTTAATTCATTACTGTGTTGTGGTTATAGCACACTTACTGGGCGGTGGTGGCATTTGGAATGCTGGACCAACAACAGATGTGTCCAGCATTATGGAAGCCTCAACTCAGGGTAGATATTTGTCTACGTCTTTTGTGCGTCATTCTCCCGATGGTGAAGATCTCTCAAACTGATTATCCATTCCTCCTTGATGGAAAGATATGAATGGGGCACTGGGTCCGGATCTCAGGGCTTATATTTTGGCAGTTGAGATGGAGACAGGATAAGCAGGGCGGTGATCGCTCCCCCGATAGTGTGAGACAGATGGAGGCGATTTGGATTGAGCTTGCATTATAATTACATTTGGCTGCTGCATTCTCATCTTTGTCGTGTTTGTGTTGTTGTTTGGGACTAGCTGGGTGTATCTTTTGATAAAAAACAAAAAAAAACGGGAGAAGCAGATAAGGCCAGAAATAGGGATAGCAGGCCTGATAAGGCATAGTGGAAAAAATCCAGGAATAAAGAAATGGTTCTAGGTTTGAAAGCAGGCAGCTCGCCCTCTCTGAGATGTGCAGGGCTGATAAGGCCGCCTGCTGATCACTGATAGATAAGCTCAGGCAGATCCACAGATACAGCAGCTTTCTCTGCAGCTCTGCCCTCATGACATCACTGATAAAGCTCAGAGGTCAGCATGAATATAGCATGGCCGCCTATAGAAACCACGAAGTCACGTCTGTAGGTTCAGCAATCTCTGAATTAACATTGACCTCATCTCTTTAGACAATGGCAGTTGCTCTGAAAGTGTATTTGTGCATCTAGGTTTTTT
Organism: Salvelinus alpinus; assembly: GCF_045679555.1. Lineage (NCBI taxonomy): Eukaryota > Metazoa > Chordata > Actinopteri > Salmoniformes > Salmonidae > Salvelinus > Salvelinus alpinus. Next base: position 26,229,444 of record NC_092100.1, read on the forward strand.
TTAAATTGAGATTTATATAAAACAAATGAAACAGTTTGGATGTAACCCTGTTCTATTTTGAATGGATGTCTTACATACACTTTTACCTCTATAGGTTATATTACATTTTTTTGTACAATTGAAAGATGAATCCAATCTTCCCAGGCCAGTAAAACATTATAATAATACATAGATCACACACACACACAGTCTCTTACACACACTCGTAAACCCATACGCCCATATATACACACACGGCGCCTTAGTGGCTTTCTCTTGTGTGTTTTTCCTTCTTTGTTCTGCTTTTAGCTCGATGTGAACTTTTGATAAGCCCTGGGGCCCGATCTCCAGTGCAGATAGAGATTGCCAAGTGCGATTAGAGTTGTTATCAGCACAGAGCAGGCAGGCTAAGACTCCACTGCAATAACAAAGCCACACGGAGGAGCAGCAAGGCCTGGACCCTGGCAATCAGTTCCACCGTTAATGTGATTAATGTTGTATAATTAGATGATAGGTGTGAATGCATTTCTCTCCCTCTCTCTCTTCTTCAACTTCACCCTTTTCCCCGCCCCCTGGTTTTTTCCCTAACAAGCATTGTAGTTGATTAATTTAATTAAAACTAATACCACGTATTACTCAGTGTAGATTCCATGTAAGATATCATTGAAATGTTGTGTTCGTTGATGATTATCTTGAGTGCTTTTTTGGAAAAAATGAAGAGCACATTTATGCCGCTAAAAGGGAAAAAATCCAACATCAGCATAACGCTAAAAGTTGTTGATTTTACTACGAGATATTAGATGATGACGGATTACGCCGGAATTGGGATGCTTTTAAATAGTCTGTTCAGTTTGAGAACATTTAATGACTACATTTACCTCTATAGGCCATATGACTGTTTTTCTTTTTTTTTTTTTTACAATTGAAAGATGAATCCAATCTTCCCAAGCCAGTAATAATACCCCAAAATTAAAATACATGGCTCATGCACACAGAGTCTCAGACAGACACACACTCATAAACCCATACACCCATATATACACACACAGCGCCTTGGTGGCTTTCTCTTGTGTGTTTTACCTTCTTTGTTCTACTTTTAGCTCGATGTGAACTTTTGATAAGCTCTGGGGCCCAATCTCCAGAATGACATCATGGCTCCCTGATCTGTACTACACAGAGATGCATAATTATGGATATATAGCAGAGCACAGTGGAGTACTGTGCAGTACAATACAGTTCAATATTAGATAATATTTTGGGGGATTTCCTCTTTTTGTTGGTGGATTCCTGTGTGTATCGGTTTCTTTTGTCGTTAGGTTATAGCCTATAGATCTGATGATGTTGAACAGTGTTAGTGGGTGAGTGGGCTGCCTGTGGGGGGAAGTTGGCAGGGTTACAGAGGAAACACTGCCTGTTTGGTGTGTGGATGAGTTATTACACCTTCCTGCTATTTACTCTGGGGACTGTGTAGTGTGAATTATGATGCTCTGCTCCATGGCCCCCTGGAGCAGTTGTAAATGGTTTCACCTCTGACCTCTTAAGCAAGGACTTTGGGAATACTTGCCACCTACTTACAGTAGCCTAATATTTGTCAAACTATTTACTTTTGCAGTAATTGATACTGGGCAATTCCACGGTAACATAATTATGCTTTGACTCCGTTTTTTCACTTAAAAAAATATATGCCAAACAAAAACCCTTGATTTCAAAGTTTTCCATCTGCCTATCAAGAAATCAAAGCCTTTACTTATGCCCAGTTTTTAAGATGGAAAATGGTTTCCTTCATTTCCACAAAACATAGACTCTTAGCTTTCATTTGACACCCAATTTGATATGGTCCTATGAACTTCACGTTGGTGCTCATGGGTTCTTTTACATGGAAATGCCCTGCTGTGTTTTGTCTTTGGTGTGGGGTTTGCACATACGGTCCTGTAGTGTAGGTGGACTTTTACCCCAGTAACGTAAAGCAAAGAGCCCTTTCCTCAAGTACATAACAGCCGTGTCCCACCTTCCATTCTAAATACTGCTGGTGCTGCTTTGTGATGTAGGGACTATGTAACAATGTGCACCTACACTGTAATTACACTGAACCTGCCTATGTAGCAACCATATAAATATATAGGTATTAATAGGGACACAATGCACAATGGGACCAATGATTCTTTAGTTCTGTGTCCACTGTGCAGTTGATGATGGATATTTATAGACGGTATTATTTGATTGATGGGCAGAGGTTGTGGGTGTTGTTCTAGTATGTTTACATTGGGGTCTTGATGTAGAGGTTTGTATAGAGCTGGTGTATCGATGTGTGTCCTGGATAGCCATAGGCCACGTGGCCGTGGTCAGGCAGTCGGCAGGCAGGCCGCTGGCCGGGGGACAGTGTGTGATGCTGTTATGACAAGCCCCCCCCCCAGCGCTGCCGATAAGAGAGGCCATTTGCTCCTACTGTGTTCAGCGCTCTGTACTGTTCCGGGGTGTAAAAATGCCTTGGTAAACAATCCAGATTGACCTGGTTTTACAGCTGGCAGGCAGGCGGGGGGAGCGGAGCACCATGGGAATGACTCTGCCCACAACCGTTACTGTGATATGGGACATGGAAGCATGTATTCTTGACCTGTAGAATATGAAATCTATGTCACACGAAATTATGACTGCACCTCCACCTCTTATCCAGAGCGACTTACACTAGTGAGTGAATACATTTTCATACTTTTTTCCCGTACTGGTCCCCCGTGGGAACTTGGCGTTGCAAGCACCATGCTCTGTCAACTGACACACAGACACACACACACACACACACTCCTAGAAAATGTGCTTTGCCCACAGTGCTTGATTGGGCTACATTAAGGAGCAGCATGTGAAATCTTTTCAGTGAGCAATGGGCAGGGTGTATGAGGAGCAAAAGTGGCGATAAGAACTACTGGGCGTCAGGGACAAAAGCCCAGAAAGAGGAGATGTTAGACTGGCCCCGGGGAGCCACCTTAACAGAGGTGGTCGAGACCAGTGGCCCCTCCACTGTCTGCTCTCATACACTACACTCTGGCCAGTTAGGATACATCCCAAATGGCACCATGCACTCTTAGAAAAAAGGGTTCCAAAAGTTTTTGGGGCTGTCCCCTAGGGTTGCAAAGGGTCTGAAACCTTCCGGTAAATTTCTGGAATTTTCCAGGAAATTTTCCATAGGAAGTTAAGCCCGGGAATTTGGGGAATTTTGCTTAAATTCATCAACAAAGTTAGCTTATAACAGTGAACCTTTTTTTGTGGGATACACAAGGCAATTCTAGGTCTTGTGGCATATTTTGGTTAAACTATCCCCAATTCAATGGAATTGCAACCCTCTGCATGCACAGTGCATTCTTCCATCATTGTCTGAGCCAAGGACTACATGCTTTCTGGTAAGTTTTGATTACAATACTGGGTGGGTTGAATATATTTTATATGACATACATGATTTTCTGTTAACTAGTAAATAGTAGTCTACAGCAAAGTGTGTTTAAATCATTTCTAACTTGTTAACAATTTTTGCTAGTTAGTTTTTGCTACCATGTGAGTTTTAGCTTGCTTTAGTCTGCTAACTGAGTGTTAATTCACCTGTTTCTATACATGTTTAATTTTAAAACATTTATCTTACAAAGGAGTTGTTTAATCTAACTGCTTATCTATTTATCTGTACATGGAATTGTATTAGGGTTTTTTTATTTAAGAAAATCTAATCTTTACAGGAAAATGCCACGGGCACCATCTGATGTGTGGATACATTTCACTGCAGCTAATGTAGAATGAAAAGCTGTGTACATTTTCAAATACTGTGAAGAATGCAACAAAGATGCAGAATCATCTGGCCAAGTGCATAAAGTTCCCTCAGCGCTCACAACAAGCAACCTCTGACAAAAGTCCCTCTACTTCTATTCGAGGTGAAAATGATGAATCAGACACCTTATTGATAGCAACAGCTCATGGTCCTCCTGGAATCAGAAGTTTTTTTGACTCAATGGAGGAACGTATTCAGATAAATGCTGATGAATGTCTTGCTTGAGCTGTACACAGTTGCTGTGTATGCAACTGGTTCACCTCTGATGCTCACAGGCAATGTGTATTGAAAGAGATTTCTGAATGTTCTTGGACCAGCTTCCCCCCTCCAACCAGACATGCTTTATTTAGTAATTTGATGATTTGATGGATGCAGAGTTCAACAGAGTTCAAGTGAAGGTCAAGCAAATCATAGAGAAAGCAGACTGTATTGCAATCATCTCTGATGGGTAGTTGAATGTTCGTGAGCAAGGAATAATTAACTACATCATCTCCACCCCTCAACCAGTATTCTACAAGAGCACAGACACAAGGGACAACAGCCACACCGGTCTCTACATTGCAGATGAGCTGAAGGCAGTCATCAATGACCTTGGACCACAGAAGATGTTTGCACTGGTGACAGACAATGCTGTGAACATGATGGCTGCTTGGTCTAATGTGGAGGAGTCCTACCCTCACATCACACCCATTGGCTGTGCTGCTCATGCATTGAATCTGCTCCTCAAGGACATCATGGCACTGAAAACAATGGATACACTCTACAAGAGAGCCAAGGAATGGTTAGCTATGTAAAGGTTCATCAAGTTGTAGCAGAAATCTACCTCACCAAGCAAAGTGAGAAGAATAACAGCACCACATTGAAGCTGCCCAGCAACACATGTTGGGGTGGTGTTGTCTTCATGTTTGACAGTCTCCTGGAGGGGAAGGAGTTTCTAAGAGAAATGGCCATATCACAGTCTGCCGATATGGACAGCCCCATCAAGAGGAGCATCCTGGATGATGTATTTTCGAAGAGAGTGGTAAGCAGCCTGAAACTCCTGAAACTTATAGCAGTAGCCATTGCACGGATTGAGGGAGACAATGCCATCCTGTCTGATGTTCAGACTCTGCTTGCAGATGTAAGTGAAGAAATCTGTACTGCCCTGCCCACTTAACTGTTGCTCCAAGCAGAGGAAACTGCAGTTCTGAAATACATCAAAAAGTGTGAAGACTTCTGCCTGAAGCCCATACACGCTGCAGTGTACATGTTGGACCCCAAGTATGCTGGCAAGAGCATCTTGTTTGGTGCAGAGATCAACAAGGCCTATGGTGTCATCACTACCATGTCTCGCCACGGGCAAGGTTCTTGGCAGTCTGGCGAAGTACACTTCCAAGCAAGGGCTTTGGGATGGAGATGCAATATGGCAGTCGTGCCTACATATCTCACCAGCCACCTGGTGGAAGGGACTTTATGGATCTGAGGCTCTTTCCCCTGTTGCCTCCATCATCCTCCAAATCTCACCAACATCAGCCGCCTCAGAGCGCAACTGGACCTTGTTTGGGAACACACACACCAAAGCACTCAACAGGTTGACCAATACAAGGGTTGAAAAATTGGTGGCCATCCGGGCAAATCTGAGGCTTTTTGAGCCTGACAACGAGCCATCCTCAACAAGGTTGTAAAGTGAGAGTGAAGATGAGGCCTCAGAGTCTGATGTTCAAGAGGTGGACATTGAGGAGGTCCAGGGAGAAGACATGGAAGCCTGAGAGGAAGACAACCAAAGCTTTAGTTTCTAGACTTTAGTTTCTTTAATTTTACAGATGTATGTTGAAAACGTTTTTGGGAGATGCGACAGATCATTGGGGATCATTCAATATTCCCTTTCTTTTGTTGTTCAGTGAAATCATGCCATGTTAAGAGTCAACTCATGTAATTAAAGTTCAATTCGTAACTAAATAGTTTTGTTTGTTTCTATTGGAAGGATTTCATAATTTGCAATTGTCTACTTATGATAAGGTAAAATGTTTATGTTTCTGTCTCCGTATGATATTGTAAATATGTCCAATGCAAAAAACATCTACATTTAAATGGTAATTTAAAATGTGCAACCCTACTGTCCCAATAGGAGAACCCTTTTTGGTTCCAGGTAGAACCCTTTGTGGTTGTATATAGAACCCTTTTGGGTTCCCAAAAAGGTTATGCCTGGAACAAAAAAAACGATTTCAAAGGGTTCTCTTATAGGGACAGCTGAAGAACCCTTTAATGTTCTAGATAGCATGTTTTTTTCTGATAGTGTATGCCTAATATAGTGCACTACAAAAGTACTGCACTATGTAGGGAATGGAGTGCCATTGTGAATGATCTTTGTCTGGTTTTCATTATGCTTGTGTAAACCATGTGTGTTCTTGCTCTGTGGCTGAAAAGGGACCTGTCAGTCAAAGACAGTTGTGTAGGCAGAGGGATTTAGATACTTGTGGTAGGGGCCACAGATGGCACATAACACATTTTACATATTTAGCAGACGCTCTTATCCAGAGTGACTTACAGTAGTGAATGCATACATTTTCATATTTTTTTGTACTAATCCCCCGTGGGAATCGAACACAGTGTTGCAAGTGCCATGCTCTACCAGCTGAGCCACACAGGACTAACACGTCATAGAAATGTACTTTTCGGTGTTCAGGTTTCTAATGTACAGTAAGAAATGGGAACGGTTGAGTGAGCAAAGATAAGAGAAATAAGTAAAAACTTAAAAATGAGAAATAGTGATGATGGGTTAGATGGTGTCTTTGTACACCCCACTCATTACTAGGCTTCTTCAAGTCCAGTGTCTCATCACTTCTTGTCACCCCTTCTCATTGGGAAATCATTCTGTTGTGAGAAGAGAGATGATGTAGTCCAGACATCATGTTACACACCACTCCCTTTGTTATCTTCCAATAGGCAGCCATGACAAACTATCTTATATCTTCCCTCTCTTAGTATCTTATTGATACTGTACGTGCACATAATGAAATACATAATTGTGCCCAGATGAGATTAGGGAACAACATGGCAGATTGAGTCAGACAGTATGACCACAACTGAAACTCCTTTCCTTTAAATAGTGTGTAAATTAAGAAGTTTCCTTCTTGACAATCAATGAACGACAAGAGAGTACAAATGGGGAAGAGGAAGAGAGGGAAGAGCAATCGGGTGGTTTAATGACATCCGTTGGCAATCAGATGTCTTAACATCATTGCCATCCTTTTAGGACATGGACTAACCTACAGTGTCTGTTCGCAGCCAGTTCAACCTCTGTAGACTATTGATAAGCTAGCAGATTTGGAATGTGTATTATATCTCATGGTACTGTTTCCACTGGTTTGTTTTGGTATTTACTAGGACATTTTGTGATGTCAATGGGAAAGGGAATGGGGGATACCTAGTCAGTTGTTCAACTGAAATGTGTCTTCCGCATTTAACCCAACCCCTCTGAATCAGAGAGGTGTGGGGGGCTGCCTTAAATCGACATTTGCGGGGCAAATCAAATATATTTGATTCGATTCAACACAGCGCCCCCTATCAGTCATCTAGTGTATATATAAATCATTGACAAGAACAGAAGGAAAATATCACACTATGACTACATAAATCATAATAATCATCATCAATATCCAATTTACAGTAGCAACCATGTATTTACTTAGTATTGTACATGACAATTACTTGTTTGTTTATTTTGGTTTTATTAAAACTTTGAACTACTAGGCACCAGCTTACCAGATAGTTACCAATTGCTTTTAATTATTTTAGAAAGTACCCATTGTAGAACTTTTTGAGGATCTGAGGACCTCCTCTCCTGAGCGGGAATAGGTGTTGTCGTGCCCTCTTCACGACTTTCTTTGTGTGTTTCGACCATGATAGTTTGTTGGTGATGTGAAAACTAAGGAACTTGAAGCTCTCGACCTGCTCCACTACAGCCCCGCCGATGTGAATGGGGGCATGCTCGGCCCTCCTTTTCCTGTAGTCCACAATCATATTCTTTGTCTTGATCACTTTGAGGGAGAGGTTGTTGTCCTGGCACCACACTGCCATGTCTCTGACTTCCTCTCTATAGGCTGTCTCATTGTTGTCGGTGATCAGGCTAAGATCATGCCTACCACCGTTGAGTCGTCAGAAAACGTAATGATGGTGTTGGAGTCGTGCTTGGCCACGCAGTCATGGGTGACAAGGCAGTACAGGAGGGGCCTAAGCATGCACCCCTGAGGGGCCACCGTGTTGAGGATCAGCTTGTCAGATGTGTTGTTGCGTACCCTTACCACCTGAGGGTGGCCAGTCAGGTGAAGCCACCGTGCTTCCATCTTGGCACTCCCCCACCATTGTAAAACATATTTTAATGCTATAGAAATGCATATATTAATGTCCACATTCATTTTTGCCACGTTTATTCTATTGCAGACACCTTAAAGTGGAACGGACAGCGTTTTCACTTTTTTGCAGATATGAAACAAACAGACAAAAGTATAACATTCCCAATTTATGCTACAAAACCAACTATATAAGAGGCTTTAAAAATAGATTATATTTGACTCAATACTCCATGACGTACACTAAGGCATTATTGGCAGAATAGATGGATGCAGTTCAATGATTGGTAGTCCAACAAATATTGCTATCAGGTTGTAAATCACAGCTGGCCTGGTACATTGTTTGCTGCCTTCATTCGGGATGCAGTGTTTCACTTTCAATGACTCAATATTTTGGAAGTAAATGGACAAATGCAACTAAGTCTGGGAATGTCAATACAATCAAACTAGCAAGGGCAATGATCACAAGTCATTCATATCATGGCTAATAGACAAGTGTATCTATCTATGTAGCAAGCTAAAAAAAACACGGAGCATAAGGAGGATGTCATGTCATGCTATTGGAGGAGTGGGTGAGTGACTTTTTCCCCTCATATTGTTTTTCTGTGGCTATACACAGTTAGAGATGCAGGTGTCATTTGGTTAGCTAGCAAGAACTTGAACGACTGTTATCCAGTTAGCCAGAGTGAATTTGCGAACGCAAGAGATATGCTATCTACTCCGATTTCAGAGCACTCTCGTCTGAGTGTGCCAGAGCGCAGAATAACGGATGAATTTACTGCGCAACACCCGCTTAATATGACTAATGTCAGCAAACATAGACAAAAAAAAGTAATAGCTAGTCAATAACGCTCTAGATAACATGTAAACAGCCTAACCAGCTCTGCTACGGTGAGTAAAATGGTTAGAGTGAGGTGTTCTCTCATTTGTGTCTAGAAGTAGCTAGCTAGAAAGCTAGCCAACTTTAGCCAGTTAGCTTGGGTGCTCGACTAACCTGTGCCCCCGCACATTGACTCTGGACCGGTACCCCCTGTATATAGCCTTGCTACTGTCATTTTATTGTTGCTCCTTAATTATGTGTTATTTTTTACTTCAGTTTATTTTAGTAAATACTTCAACACTTTTTTTCTTAAAACTGCATTGTTTGGGCTTGTAAGTAAACATTTCACTGTAAAGTCTACACCTGTTGTATTCAGCGCATGTAACAAATACAATTTGATTTGATTTTGCTTGGTTGGGACAAGTATGCATTGGCAGGATCGAGTTTGAGAAATCAAATCAAGCTTTATTTATACAGTACATTTCAGATATGGAATGCAATGCAATGTGCTTCACAAAAAAACACAACAAAAATAAGAGGATAAAAAAAACAGAACAACTAAAAAGCACCTTTACATGCTGACTAGACCGCGCGCGTCCTCGTGCGCCATAGCGCGCATGTTGATCAGGACACGCAGGTTGAAATATCAAAACAAACTCTGAACCAACTATATTTGGGGACAGGTCGAAACGCATGAAACATTCATGGCAATTTAGCTAGCTAACTTGTTGTTGCTAGCTAATTTGTCCTGGGATATAAACATTGGGTTGTTATTTTACCTGAAATGCACAAGGTCCTCTAATCTGACAAATAATCCACAGATAAAAGGGTCAGCCTAGTTAGTTTCTAGTAATCTCTCCTCCTTCAGTCTTCTTCTTCTTCTTTGGACTTTATATGGTGGTTGGCAACCAACTTTAAGGTGCGGTTGGCGACCCACCAACTGGACTGGAGTGTGGTTCACTCAGTTCATCTTTCAATCACCCACGTGGGTATATGTTCCTAAAAGCCAATGAGGAGATGGGAGAGGTGGCACTTGCAGCCTGTCACGTGTCACAAATAAACAAATAAACAAAAAGAAACCTTCTCTCACTGTCAACTGCGCTTATTTTCAGCAAACTTAACATGATAACTTAACATGATAAAGTAACAGTCAGTATCTGGTGTGGCCACCAGCTGCATGAAGTACTACAGTGCACCTCCTCCTCATGGACTGCACCAGATTTGCCAGTTCTTGCTGTGAGATGTTACCGCACTCTTCCATCAAGGCACCTGCAAGTTCCCAGATATTTCTGGGGGGAATGGCCCTAGCCCTGACCCTCCGATCCAACAGGTCCCAGACGTACTCAATGGGATTGAGATCCGGGCTCTTCGCTGGCCATGGCAGAACACTGACATTCCTGTCTTGCAGGATATCACGCACAGAACGAGCAGTATGGCTGGTGCCATTGTCATGCTGGAGGGTCATGTCAGGATGAGCCTGCAGGAAGGGTACCACATGAGGGAGGAGGATGTCTTCCCTGTAACGCACAGCGTTGAGATTGCCTGCAATGACAACAAGCTCAGTCCGATGATGCTGTGACACACTGCCCCAGACCATGACGGACCCTCCACCTCCAAATCGATCCCGCTCAAGAGTACAGACCTCGGTGTAACGCTCATTCCTTCAACGATAAACGCGAATCCGACCATCACCCCTGGTGAGACAAAACCGCGAGAGCACTTTTTGCCAGTCCTGTCTGGTCCAGCGACGGTGGGTTTGTGCCCATAGGTAACGTTGTTGCCAGTGATGTCTGGTGAGGAACTGCCTTATAACTGGCTTACAAGCCCTCAGTCCAGCCTCTCTCAGCCTATTGTGGACAGTCTGAGCACTGGTGGAGGGATTGTGCGTTCCTGGTGTAACTCGCCCGAGTTGTTGTTGCCATCCTGTACCTGTCCCACAGGTGTGATGTTCGGATGTACCGATCCTGTGCAGGTGTTGTTGCACGTGGTCTGCCACTGCGAGGATGATCAGCTGTCCATCCTGTCTCCCTGTAGCGCTGTCTTAGGCGTCTCACAGTACTGACATTGCAATTTATTGCCCTGGCCACATCTGCAGTCCTCATGCCTCCTTGCAACATGCCTAAGGCATGTTCACGCAGATGAGCAGGGACCCTGGGCATCTTTCTTTTGCTGTTTTTCAGAGTCAGTAGAAAGGCCTCTTTAGTGTCCTAAGTTTTCATAACTGTGACCTTAATTGCCTACCGTCTGTAAGCTGTTATTGTCTTAACGACCGTTTCACGGGTGCGTGTTCATTAATTGTTTATGGTTCATTGAACAAGCATGGGAAACAGTGTTTAAAACTTCTTAAGTATAGGGGGCAGTATTTTAGTTTTTGGCTAAAAAACGTACCCATCTGAAACTGCCTATTTCTCAGCCCCCGAAACTAGAATATGCATATAATTGTCAGATTAGAATAGAAAACACTCTAAAGTTTTGCAAAATTGTGTCTGTGAGTTTAACAGAACTGATATTGCAGGCTAAAACCTGAGGAAAATCCAATCAGGAAGTGCCTCTGTTTTTGAAACCTCTCTGTTCTTATGCATCCCTATCACCCATTTAAAGGGATATCAACCAGATTCCTTTTTCTATGGCTTCCCTAAGGTGTCAACAGCCTTTAGACATAGTTTCAGGCTTTTATTTTGAAAAATTAGCGAGAACGATCACATTGCGTAAGTGCATAGGTGGGGGCTCTCAGAGTGAGTTTTGCGCAACAGAGAAAGGCGGCCATTGTTACTCCCGGTCCTATTGAAAAACCAACACTCCCGGTTGATATATTATCGAATAGATATTTGAAAAACAACCTGAGGATTGTTTATAAAAAACGTTTGACATGTTTCTGTGGACATTATGGATATTATCTGGAATTTTCGTCTGCGTTGTCGTGACCGCTATTTCCTGTGGATTTCTGAGCATAACGCACCAAACGAATTGAGGTATTTGGATATAAAAATAATCTTTATGGAACAAAAGGAACATTTGTTGTCTAACTGGGAGTCTCGTGAGTGAAAACATCCGAAGATCATCAAAGGTAAACGATTAATTTGATTGCTTTTCTGATTTTCGTGACCAAGTTACCTGATGCTAAGTGTACTTAATGTTATGTCGAGCGATCGATAAACTTACACAAACGCTTGTATTGCTTTCGCTGTAAAGCATAATTTCAAAATCTGAGACGACAGGTGGATTAACAAAAGGCTAAGCTGTGTTTTGCAATATTGCACTTGTGATTTCATGAATATGAATATTTTCTAGTAATATTATTTGACTGTGGCGCTATGCTATTCAGCGCTGCTGATGACAATTATCCCGATACCGGGATGGGTGGTTCAGAAAGGTTAAACCCTTTACAATGAAGATCTGTGAAGTTAAAGGGAAAAAGGGATGTTTCTTTTTTTGCTGAGTTTAGAACCAAGTTCTTTTTTAGCTCGTGGCTATGCAGACCCTCTTTTGACGCATGCGAGCAGTTTGGATAATATGATTTGAATAACATGTATGTGTAAAAATGTGTTTTTAAGATCTCTTTTAAATATGTCCACAGTTTCGCCCCACCTCAGGTTCTCTGGCAGGCTATTCCAGAGGCTGGAGCATAATAACTAAAGGCTGCCTCTCTATGCCTCTTGGTCCTAGGCTTTTGGATAGTTAACTGGCCAGTGCCAGAGGACCTGAGGGACCTACTGGGTACATAACTTAAAAGCATGTCTGACATGTATTGGGGTGCACAATCGTGGATTGATTTAAAAACCAATAGAAGATTCTTAAACTGTATTCTAAAACTCACAGGCAGCCAGTGCAGATACTTTAAAACCGGTGTAATGTGTGCTCTCCATCTGGTCTTGGTCAGTACCCGTGATGCAGCATTCTGTATGTATTGCAGATGACCAATGGCTTTCTTGGGTGGACCAGACAGTAGAGCATTACATTAATCAAGCCTGCTTGTAATAAAATCATGGATGAGTCTCTCAGTATCAGCCTGAGAGAGAAACGTCCGCACCTTGTCAATGTTCCTCAGGTGGTAAAAAGCTATTTTGGTCACGTTCATAATGTGTGAATCGAAATTGAGTTCAGAATCTAAAATAACACCTAGGTGTTTTACCTGGTGTTTTATCTTTATTGTCTGTGAATTAAAATGTGTGTAAGGATCTGGGTGTAGCTGGTGCAGAGGAGTCAGGCGCAGGACAGCAGAGATGAGTAACACAAGGAACTTTACTCAAAATGTCCAAATACATGAAGTAATACCAAGCCCACAAACATCGGACCGAACTTACAATAAAACAATCACGCACAAAAACCATGGGGAAAACAGAGGGTTAAATAATGAATATGTAATTGGGGAATTTAAACCAGGTGTTTAAAACAAAGACAAAACAAATGGAAAATGAAAAGTGGATCAGCGATGGCTAGAAGGCCGCCCGAATAAGAGGGACTGACTTTGGCGGAAGTCGTGGCAATGTGCAACCATATTCTCTCTCTGTGCAACCATATTCTCTCTCTGTGCTTTGGCTCCAACAATAAGTACCTCGGTCTTGTCTTGATTTAGCTGGAGGAAGTTAGCATATATAAACTGAACAGTACCGGTCCCAAAAACGAAACCTTGTGGAACGCCACATGTAACATGCATTTTCTCTGAGTTACAGTTGAAGTCGGAAGTTTACATACACCTTAGCCAAATACATTTAAACTCAGTTTTTACAATTCCTGACATTTAATCCTAGTAAAAAGTATTCCCTGTCTTAGGTCAGTTAGGATCACCACTTTATTTTAAGAATGTGAAATGTCAGAATAATAGCAGAGAGAATTATTTCGTTCAGCTTTTATTTCTTTCATCACAATCCCAGTGGGTCAGAAGTTTACATACACTCAATTAGTATTTGGTAGCATTGCCTTTAAATTGTTTAACTTGGGTCAAACGTTTCAGGTAGCCTTCCACAAGCTTCCCACAATAATTTGGGTGAATTTTGGCCCATTCCTCCTGACAGAGCTGGTGTAACTGAGTCAGGTTTGTAGGCCTCCTTGCTCGCACACACTTCTTCAGCTCTGTCCACAAATTTTCAATGGGATTGAGGTCAGAGCTTTGTGATGGCCACTCCGATTCCTTGACTTTGTTGTCCTTAAGCCATTTTGCCACACCTTTGGAAGTATGCTTGGGGTCATTGTCCATTTGGAAGACCCATTTGTGATCCAGCTTTAACTTCCTGACTGATGTCTTGAAATGTTGCTTCAATATAGCCACATTTTTTCCTACCTCATGATGCCATCTATTTTGTGAAGTGCACCAGTTTTTGCTGCAGCAAAGCACCCCCACAACATGATGCTACCACCCCGGTGCTTCACGGTCGGGATGGTGTTCTTCGGCTTGCAAGCCTCCCGCTTTTTCCTCCAAACATAACGATGGTCATTATGGCCAAACAGTTCTATTTTTGTTTCATCAGACCAGGGGACATTTCTCCAAAAAGTCTGATCTTTGTCCCCATGTGCAGTTGCAAACCGTAGTCTGGCTTTTGTATGGCGGCTTTCAGGTTATGTCGATATAGGACTCGTTTTACTGTTGATATAGATCATTTTGTTCCTGTTTCCTTCATCATCTTCAGAAGGTCCTTTGCTGTTGTTCTAGGATTGATTTGCACTTTTCGCACCAAAGTGCGTTCATGAGCGGTATGACGGCTGCAAGGCCCCATGGTGTTTATACTTACGTACTACTGTTTGTACAGATGAACGTGGTACCTTCAGGCATTTGGAAATTGCTCCCAAGTATAAACCAGACTTGTGGAGGTCTACACATTTGTTTCTGAGGTCTTGGCTGATTTCTTTTGATTTTCCCATGATGTCAAGCAAAGAGGCAATGAGTTTGAAGGTAGGCCTTGAAATACATCCACAGGTACACCTCCAATATACTCAAATGATGTCAATTAGCCTATCAGAAGCTTCTAAAGCCATGACATCATTTTCTGGAATTTTCCAAGCTGTTTAAAGGCACAGTCAACTTAGTGTACGTAAACATCTGACTCACTGGAATTGTGATAAAGTGAATTATAAGTTAAATAATCTGTCTGTAAACAATTGTTGGAAAAATGACTTGTGTCATGCACAAAGTAGATGTCCTAACCGACTTGCCAAAACTATAGTTTGTTAACAAGAAATTTGTGGAGTGGTTGAAAAGCAAGTTTTAATGACTCCAACCTAAGTGTATGTAAACTTCCGACTTCAACTGTATGTTCACCAACGGTGACAAAAAATCTCTTGATCGTTAAATAGGTCCTAAACCAATTTAGAACTGGGCTGGAAACCCTGCTATGGAGGACTTCTCCTTTTGGGGATTGCCAATATGGCCGACTGGTGGCTTCAAAGCCTTTCAATGGCCAATGCATAGCATCAGCAGTCCAGGGTTTATATACATTGGTTCTTGGTCTCTGTTTTTCAAAATGTCCCTACCCTTTATTCTCCTCATTGCTCTCTTTTCTTCTCGATCCACCAGTTGTTCTTTTTTATTCACTCTATCTTTATCCCTCATTCTCTTGCAGCAGCCCCCCTTGCTATCACCCCCTTTCTCATTCTATCTCTTCCTCCTTCTCTTTCTCCCTGTCTCTCTCTCTGTCTCCAGTCAGACCTCTAGCCTCACTGAACCAGGTCTTGGCGGTATGATAATGTGGAAAGTTGAACTGGCCCCATTACAGCTTGGCTGATGGTAGTGCTGATAAGGCTGTTGATAATGGGTGCAGATAGCGCTGACACAGCGGTCCAATAGCCAGCCCTCTCTCCCCCATTATCATTCCTGCCCACCGATGGGCTCCCAGAGCGCTATCTGCTCTCCATTTCCACTCCTGCGACAGATAAGAATGGAAATACTGACTTCATAGCTGACTGATTAAAGTGTCTGCCTTTCTTGATAATACACAGATAAATTGTTTTTTTTCTCCCTCTTTCTATCTCTCTCGCTCTCTCCCTCTCTCTTTCTCCCTCTATCTTGAAAGGGAGAAAAACCTCTCCTCTTTTAATTTCTCTTTCTATGTTGGCCTTTTTGAGAGAGAGCAGGGTAGGAAGCAGAGGAGGAATAGGGAGGGATAGAGATAGGGATGGGATATAGAGAATGATGGTAGTATAATTGGGAAAGTTTGAATGTAATGTAGTGTGGA
Organism: Salvelinus alpinus; assembly: GCF_045679555.1. Lineage (NCBI taxonomy): Eukaryota > Metazoa > Chordata > Actinopteri > Salmoniformes > Salmonidae > Salvelinus > Salvelinus alpinus. The sequence continues at coordinate 26,245,554 of NC_092100.1, forward strand.
GGCCCATTATACATCTAGGTTGCATATGTACACATAATAGGGTCATGCTGTGTTAGATGTCCGAGCCCTCTATTACCAGCTAGGCCAGAGGAAGCAGTGCAGAGCGTGGGCAGCAGCCCTATCTACGACCCAATGAACTCCCATCAAAGTTACAGGCTTTTCCAGGTTGAGTTTCTGTCACTCCAGTATGATAACAGGATGATCACTGATGATCACTGATGGATTGACTTCCAGCATCCAAATCCTTTAACCCCATTTGCTTTTTGTCCACATTCCCTGTCCCTCCTGTTGTCTTTCTCTCTCCCCTTCCTTTGTCTTACCATTACTCCTGTCCTCTCTCCTCCACCCTCTTCTCTGCTCTCCTTCCCTCATTATTTGTGTTCCATTAGGAGTGAAATTCCCCCCATGCTTCCTCTTCCTGTATTGTAATATGATGATGTCCCTCTTCCTGTTTACAGTCTCTCTGTTGTATTTCTGTGGTAGCTTTGAGTCAGACAACCTGTTCACGTAGCCTGTAACACACATAGACAAGAGCTAGATAAGAGTTCATAGACTGCACATGGCAACAACTCACTGGCCTATCCCTGTAGTAAAAAGTCCCACCCCTCTCTCACAGTCACAGTGGAACCTGAACCCACAAGGTTGGGCCCAGTTAGAGCCTCAGAACAGGAAGTGAGTGGTTGTCTCCTTTAGGGGTGAAGAGAAGAGGTCTTCTCGGGTCCAAAAAGTTGAATGGAACCGAGGACAATCAGACCTGGACGGACCTGGACATTTAAAAAAAGTGGGACCCGAGAACAATCATTCCCGAACCCAAATGGACCCGACAACAACCAGACATATACCCGACCCGATTGGACCTGATAATAAATGAAAAAATGTTTATCAGCCAAGTTGCTCTTCTAGTTCACGAATAGGTCTTTATATGTTGGTTAGGCCTTCTAAGTCAATAAATTCACCTTATTAGCATAAAATAAATATGCTATAGGCAATGCAGATCCGTTGTCGGGTCCATTTGGGTCCACTCGGGTCTATCAGCTGTAGTGTCATAGACCTGAGAACCGATGACAATCAAACTGGACCCGACCCGGACCCGAGGGGGAGAAAAAGGCTCCTTCCTGACAGACAGACAGACATAGGCTTACCTGTAGCCATTGGGAGAACACCGGACTGGAACAACGTGCTGTTTGTTCGAGACACAGTAACTGACCTTGATAGATTACAGAGTTTTTTTTCTGTGTTTGTCTGAGAGAGAAAAATGATAAGTTCATGTGAAATAGTTTTTTTCCTTTTCTTTGAAACATGACTTTGGTGTAGGATAGGGTGAGACTGTATCTGCTGCCAAGTGTGTACTACTCTCCCACTGGTTCAAATGAACTGTCTTTGAATTTTTCCCACACTCCCCTGTGACCATTTCACAATAGTTAACCCTGCTGCTGAATTATTCACATTAACAGGCCTGTAAAAAAGTGTGCATAAGGTTAAGTTTATACCAAAACCTGACTTAATTTTAAAGGGCAGTAGTCCTTTTTCAGTTAGGCCACAAAGAACGGGGAGTGGAAGCGAAAAAAAACGAAACTGCGATAAAAAGCCTAGATAAGGGAATGACTGTGTTGTGTAGGATTGATATCAATGTTATCTATCTCTATTTTTCACTCTCCTAGCACTTCTGTTGTTTTTTTACCCCTTTGTCTCGCTCCACCAAAATGGCAGTAACAAAAAGGAGAAATAAATAAATTACCGCACAGATTATTCACGTGGAGGGTGATAAAATGTTGACGCAAAAATTAAGAAGAATATAGGGAGCTATTATTTTTTCTTCCCCTCAGTGATTGTTTTATTTTTTATATATTACAGGATTAGCATTGTGTGAAAGCTTATTTAGTGTGGTAGTTGTTGTGTTAGAGGAGATTGGACATTGTTTAACCCTTTCCCCCTCTATGTCTTTCTGCTCAGACCAAAGCCCCGCCTCCTTATGATCCACAGAGACATAGAGAGCTGCTTGGCTTAGATAAGGCTGACACTAATAGAGAGGCAGGAACACAGTGGACAGGCCTGTGTTGCCGTAGACGACAGGTTGGCGTTGCCGTAGACGACAGCAGGTCTGGTTATTGTTAGGTTTCTGCTGAGGAGCTACTCCTCCTCTCCCCTCACAACAAAGAGGGGGTGGCCATCCCCCGACACTGCTTTACATCCTAATCACTAATTGCACATTTTACATTTTAGTAATTTAACAGACACTCTTATCCAGAGCGACTTACAGGAGCAATTAGGGTTAAGTGCCTTGCTCAAGAGCACAGTGACAGATTTTTCACCTAATCAGCTCGAGGGTTCGAACCAGCATTCTTTCGGTTACTGGCCCAACGCTCTTAACAACTAGGCTACCTGCCACCCATGTTGTAATACAATAGCTCTAATTCTCAGTACTGTTTCCCTGGTTCTTATTCTCAGTAGTGTTTTCCTGGTATTTAACTAGTCTTCTCTGGTTTCTCTTCCGGTCTCTAAATGGGCTCCGTGTAATCGTTCACTCTAGTATGATATCAACCTGAATAACCAGGTGATGTGACATCCAGAAGTGCAAAGAAACAAATAGATTAATTTAAAATGAATTTCAACAGATAAGCAAATGGAAGAGAGCAGTCTCTGTCTTGGTTTAGCTCTGTCTTGATCTCTGTCTCTCTGTCTTGGTGTAGATTGCTACAGTAGGGAGACAAGTCTTTGTGTGGAGTCCTTGTGTTTCACACTTGACCCTGTTTTAAACCGTAGGTCACTTGGTGCTCCATCCCCCACCCCTGTGGCAGGGTCAGGTTTCCTCTGCTCTTTGTGCCTCTGGTCTGTGTGTGTGTCTGTGCATCAGTGTGTGTGTCTTTGCAGGCAGGTGATGGTGGCCGAGTCCTGGGAAAACAGGCTCTGTTTCAGGCCAGTTGGGGAGGCAAGAGGTGGGGTGGAGGTGTTTCTCAAATGAAATCAAATTGTATTTGTCACAAGCACAGAATACAACCTTACCATGAAATACTTACTCACGAGCGCTTAACCAACAATGCAGAGTTTTTTTAAAAAGCAAGTAAGAATTTTTTTCTAAATAAACTAAAGGAAAAATAGCAACACAATAAAAATAACAATAATGAGGATATATACAGGGGGTACCGGTACCAAGTCAATGTGCAGGGCTACGGGGTAGTCCAGGTTATTGAGGTAATATGTACAGTTCAAGTCGGAAGTTGGGTTGGAGTCATTAAAACTTGTTTTTCAACCACTCCACAAATTTCTTGTTAACAAACTATAGTTTTGACAAGTCGGTTAGGACATCTACTTTGTGCATGACACAATACATTTTACCAACAATTGTTTACAGACAGATTATTTCACTTATAATTCAGTGTATCACAATTCCAGTGGGTCAGTGTCACGCCCTGACCTTAGAGATCCTTTTTATGTCTCTATTTTGGTTGGTCAGGGCGTGAGTTGGGGTGGGCATTCTATGTTTTTGTTCTATGTTTTCTATTTCTATGTGTTTGGCCGGGTGTGGTTCTCAATCAGAGGCAGCTGTCTATCGTTGTCTCTGATTGAGAACCATACTTAGGTAGCCTTTTCACACCTGTGTTTTGTGGGTAGTTGTTTTCTGTTTTGTGTTGCTGCACCTTACAGGACTGTCTCGTTTTCGTTCATTCTCTTTGTTATTTCTGTTTAGTGTTCTGTTTTAATAAAAATATAACATGAACACTTACCACGCTGCGCTTTGGTCCGATGATTCCTCATCTTCAGACGACGAACGTTCCAGTCAGAAGTTTACATACAAGAAGTTGACTGTGCCTTTAAACAGCTTGGAACATTCCAGAAAATGATGCCAAGGCTTTAGAAGCTTCTGATAGGCTAATTGACCTCAAAAAGACATCAGAAAACCTCAGAAAACAAATTGTAGACCTCCACAAGTCTGGTTCATCCTTGGGAGCAATTTCCAAACGCCTGAAGGTACCACGTTCATCTGTAGAAACAATAGTACGCAAGTATAAACACCATGGGACCACGCATCCGTCATACCGCTCAGGAAGGAAACGCGTTCTGTCTCGCGTTCTGTCTAGAGATGAACGTACTTTGGTGTGCAAATCAATCCCAGAACAACAGCAAAGGACCTTGTGAAGATGCTGGAGGAAACAGGTACAAAAGTATCTATATCCACAGTAAAACGAGTCCTATATTGACATAACCTGAAAGGCTGCTCAGCAAGGAAGATTACACTTCTTCAAAACCGCCATAAAAAGCCAGACTACGGTTTGGCAGCATCATGTTGTGGGGGTGCTTTGCTGCAGGAGGGACTGGTGCACTTCACAAAAAAGATGGCATCATGAGGCAGGAAAATAATGTAGATATATTGAAGCAACATCTCAAGACATCAGTCAGGAAGTTAAAGCTTGGTCGCAAATGGGTCTTCCAAATGGACAATGACCCCAAGCGTACTTCCAAAGGTGTGGCAAAATGGCTTAAGGACAACAAAGTCAAGGAATTGGAGTGGCCATCACAAAGCCCTGACCTCAATCCCATTTGAAAATTTGTGGGCAGAACTGAAGAAGCGTGTGCGAGCAAGGAGGCCTACAAACCTGACTCAGTTACACCAGCTCTGTCAGGAGCAATGGGCCAAAATTCACCCAACTTATTGTGGGAAGCTTGTGGAAGGCTACCTGAAACATTTGACCCAAGTTAAACAATTTAAAGGTAATGCTACCAAATACTAATTGAGTGTATGTAAACTTCTGACCCACTGGGAATGTGATGAAAGAAATAAAAGCTGAAATAAATCCTTCTCTCTGCTATTATTCTGACATTTCACATTCTGAAAATAAAGTGGTGATCCTAACTGACCTAAGACAGGGATTTTTTACTAGGATTAAATGTCAGGAATTGTGGAAAAACTGAGTTTAAATGTATTTGGCTAAGGTGTATGTAAACCTCCTGACTTCAACTGTACATGTAGGTACTGGTAAAGTGACTATGCATAGATAGTAAACAGAGAGTAGCAGCAGCGTGTGTGAAGGAATGTGAATGTGTGTGTGTCCGTGTGTGTGTGTATGTGTTGGATTGTCAGTGTAGTATGCGTGGATTTGTGGTTAGAGTCCAGTGAGTGTACATCAAGCCTGTGCAAGAGAGTCAGTGCAAAAAATAATAATAAATAATAATAAAATAAGGGAGTCAATGCAAATAGTAGGGTATCCATTTTATTAACTATTCAGCAGTGTTATGCCTTGGGGGTAGAAGCTGTTAAGGAGCCTTTTGGTATCAGGCTTGGCGCTCTGGTACCTACAAAAGGAGGGTGGCCCGCGGGCTGCCAGTTGCCCATCCCTGTACTAGTTCATGGAATACGATATTTCAGAGTAAGATACACCTCCTTATTCTTTGCCTTTAGTTTCTTTCTCCGTCATCAATACTAAGCCCAGAGAACGTTATCCCCACACACACACGGACACACCAGTGTTTCCATTAGCCGGTAACAGCCGGCTTTTGGCTGATAAATAAAATTGGTGCCGGTCAATTGTCCCGGAGAAGAAAAAAATCCCATTTATGAAAATACCAGTTGATACAAATACATTTGACCGGTCATTCTTATCGGTCTATGGGGTTAATTTCCATAATTTAGTGGAATTAAATTGTTTGGTGTGTATTTTTGTTAGTCATATGATTCCTATTTATCACATAGCATACAGAGTCTAGTTTATGTGGAAAATCTGTTGGAAAGTGCAAAAACTGCTGCTATAGCTCCAGTTGCTGCTGGAGTGAAATGTGCTTTTATAAGCCCAATCATTGCACAACAATTTTAAATGAAATTGCATGTTAAAAAACTGTTTTGATGGCCATATATGGATGTTAAATTGTACTTTATGGGTTGGTTATATAGGCTTCTTCTAATCCATCGCTTTCTACTACATATAATAACACGTAAAATTATATATTTACATTAAAAACCAAAGTCTATCAGAATTCCAGTCATTCCAGTAAATGTTATACCCCTTGATCTTCAAGAATAGGACTTGGAAATATGGAAGTACAGATTAGCTAAATTGTTTTACCTGAGCATAACCCCAAAACTAAAGACTTATTAGACAGCCCTATTCTGTTGTTTATGATTTTGTTGTCATGGAGGACTGATTGGGCTTATTGATTCGAGTTGAAAAATAAATCCTGCGCTCATGGAATGGCATGCTTTGAGCACTACTGAAAAGTGCTATTTACATGTGAAAATGTATGCCATATGCTGCATTTGCTATAGGCCTATTGTTTACCTTTTTGTTGGTGACACTTTGATATTTTGATAATATGCAGCTGTTTAAAGGGAAAATCCACAGGTGAAACAATAACAATAACAAAATGTTGCCCCGCCTCTCTTTTGGTAAAAAGCTGAGAAATGGAGAAATGTAACCACTCTCAGATTAATAGACAGAGCTATGGATGCAAGGACTAGCCTTCCATGATATCAACATTATTGTTTTAACCATATTATGAGTCTATACAGTGTTTGTTTACATTTACAATGTTTACAAACATTGGAGAAAAACAAGCTTATATTTTGGGTTCTCATGGAGTGTGACAGTTGATTAAACTAAGCTCATGAGACATTTATAAGTTATATTCTTCAAGAATCAATGGATATATAAAATTTATAAATCCAAAAATGGATGTAGCAACTACATATTGCCCCTTTAAGTATATCAAAAGTGTGCGAGTTTGAGCATGTGTCCATTAGGCCTATGGATTTATTTATTTTATTAGCATGAATTAGATTGAGCAATAAAAGGCCAACTTTTTTATTCCATAGGTTGGGATCTGCATTGTGCAGCTGTTGCAAGAGCACATTTTTCTCTGGCTGTTCACTGGTTTCAAAAACAATGAATGATAGGCAGCTTAAACTTCTTGAATTCAACCATTATTGGGTTCAAATACACATTTAGATTGGTGAACAGCCAATCCGTAAGGCACAAATAGCTAACTGAGGGAGCAGCAGTGTGATTCACATCAATGCGTTTGTAGATATCAATAATAAGTGATATCCGTATCGCCATAGACTACACCACTGCTGTCATCCTTACCTCCAAGCATTTATTCAAGTTGGATAATCTTTGGATGCCGACAGCAGTCGCACCAATGGAAGACATAGCTTGGACTGTAGCCTACAATAACCTATTCCTGCTCTTTTCCCACGATCCATCAAACACATTTGGTGTGTCATCATAGTTGTCTCTGACTTGTAGTCAGACTACCTCAGGTGGAACAAACTTAAATGTATGCCTTTTTTCGATGCTGATTTGAATGTCATTAAGAAAACAGAGAAGTGTCCTTGATTTTTTCTCTCGCAAACATCCTTTCTAAATTTAAAAGTAATCCATGAAGTAATCATCTAGCTTTTCAAAAGTGTCTTTAATCTGATTACAATATTTTTGCTGGTAACGTAACGGATTACAGTTACCTTTTTTTTGTAATCCGTTACTCCCCAGCCCTAAATAAAGGTTACATTAATTAATTAATTAACTCCACATCCCTGTTTATTTCTAAACTGGTAATTGAAGCACGGTTCCCATTCACCATTCAAGTGCAATGGTAGGCAGGCTGAAGCACATCACACTTAACAATGTGAGATCGAAGCAGTATGCAGTTTGAAAACAAATACTTAATTGTGAGAAACCTTTACTATGAAGTAAATATGAAGTAAACATTTTACTTCATATTATGAGGCATGTCTCACCTTACTTCAAAGTAGCCTAGCCAAAATTAAATTTCAATGCCACTGAAACCATTAGCCTTTCTCTCATGTTCTATTGGTTTTAAAATCAACTTTATTTAATTGTCCACTAGTGAAAGGCACAATCCTAGTCATGTTAGCAACCCATGCTAGTTGTTGCTGAAATGCTAGTTGAACTGATATTTTCATCTCTTGTCACATGGAACTGCTAGCATGTGCAGTGTGCTTTTGACAGCTGTGTTTTCTCGCCAATTGCATTATTGAACAAACATTTGCGCATAGCCTTATTGCCGTGTGCGCATTGCTGCGCTTATAATGTGAATAAATAATAGTTTATTAAAAATTTTAAGCTAAGCGTCCTGATCTGTTGCACCAGCCTCATTGCTTTGGAATAGGCTATTTCTTTCTCGCACAGAACGACAAGCTGACCAATAGAATAGGTCAACTTTTGTACTATGGGGGATAATAGATTGACAGGCTAGTGATTTAGCTGTTTGTTACTCGTCTTGTTGGCTGAGGAAAAGTAAATGTGGACAGTTATTCTAACATCTTCAAAGTGCACATCGGAATTTGGTAAGAAGGACGCGTACCGTGGCATCCTCGAGTTGCATGTTCTGTTAAGATGAATTACCAAAATCTAAATGTGATTTCTGTCATTCTGAGCTCCGTGGGTGGACTCCCTAATCAGGTTACACACCCAATGCATATGGGTCTGGTAAATTTCTCAAATGTCCAGTAAATTAAAATGCCGGCGGTCAAATGTCCACTTTTCCTTATGGAAATCCTGACACGCACGCACGCACACACACACACACACACACAGGACCACAATGGAAACAAGTCTTTTGACATTTTGTGTATATAATCCTCAACAATTTTGGTACATGTTTTTGTTGAATTGTGTGGTATTTTAAATGGTAAAATAAAAAATAAAAAAAAAGTCACACGCACTTTCCCTTTCTCCAACTCATCTTGTTTCTTTGCCCTTTCCTCTTTGTCCTCTTGAACCCCCCACTGGTCCCCTCCCCAGTGAGTCTTGTCTAAGTATTAGCAGCAGCAGCAGCAGCAGCAGCAGCAGCAGCAGCAGTGTCCCCTGAAGTAAAACAATCTGCTGTAATCTATCAGTGTGTTTATCAGGCCTATCTGAGAGCTGAGAAAGCCGGGGCCGGGTCCGTGGCGCCGTGCTCCCGAGCTGATAAAGTTTCAGAGTTCAGCGATGATGAATGTTAAGAAACTACACCCTCGTTAGAGAGGATGTGGACTTGGTAGAGGGAGCAAGGGACCTGGGCTGGAAAACAAAAGGCCTCGACACTAGCCACGGGTTGTGGGTCAAGCCCTTGTTTTTCCAGAAACACACTCTGTCCTGACCCTTTCCTCACTCCTGTCCTCATTTACATTTTTTTCTACACAGGGCTCACGTTCCTATCCCCCCTCTCTCTCTTACCCCCCCCCCCCACTCTTTAAATCTATCCTTTTCCCTTATGGCCTATTCCCTAGTTTTCTTATTCAGTTGCATCTGTATCAAAGTTCTCATCTCATGTGTCTCAGACATGCTTTTGCCCTCAATCCCCTGATCCCTTTGTCCTCTCTGTCCACCTGAGCTCATCAGCAGCTTCTATCTATCACCTGAGCCATCGTGTCATGTCTCAACGTCCCCGATTACAATGCAATTGATAAGGAGGGTGGAGACTCAAAAGTGCACAGTACAAATTGCCGATAAAGCATGAGTTCCTTTACAGATATTAGCTTCTGGGGATTAAAATGGGTCCCATTCTTTAACTTAGAATTCCTAGAGCTGTGATATTTGATAAGGATATGTGTAAAACCAGCACAATTGGTGTCCCTTCAGTCTTCTGACATATTCAGAAAACTGCCTTCTTAACATATATTGTTCTCTGAGGGTTCGAAGCCATCTTTTTACCTTCATCTGCCTATAACAAGTGGCCCCCCAAAAAATGGTTGGAGTTGTTAAGAGCATAAAAGGGGGAACCATAATGATTGTAACAAAGTTCATGAGCGTATAATAGCAGTTAATGCGATGCAAGGCGCGGGCAGCTTTGTTCGCCAAAGTGTTGAGCGTTTAATAGAATCTGATAGACACGAGTCCTCGGGCCCAGAGGACGAAGGGGGGACTATGTGCTCATCAAGGAACTCTGTGCTCATCAAGGGAGCCGGGTGCGCTCTAAAGGAATAATTTGTCAATAATTGGCCGTGTCAGTCTCGTTAGACGTTTGATAATGCGGCGGTTCTTTGGGGCCGGCCCGTGAATATCTCAAATGAAACCACCAGGCAGCATGTGGCAGCAGATCTGGGCTCTCGATAGCACCATTAAGCGCTTCAGAAGTATTTTAGCTGAATTTACACAAAGCAAAAATAGATAAATAATGAAAAAGAAAGTGGAACATCAACTGTCAGGGAAGTGATACAGACTTTAAGAAATCATTTGGCAGGGTGAAAGATTTTCTGTCGCCTTATTGCCTTCTCAGCCATCACTCTGGTTAATTTGCTTACTCATGCAATCGTGTGGACATGCCCTGACTTTCTCTCAGTGTGTGTGTGTGTCCCACAGCACCTTGGCCTTCTAAGTGTTACTGTAAGTGCTTATCCCAGCACTGTGTTATCCCAAAAATGGTTTCCAAAATGGTGTATGTAGACTGTTCAGTAGGTGTGTTTGTGTCTGATCCTCCCTGTGATCATGTCACTCACCACCGTATGGGATCCATTATCTAGTCAACTGAAAGGCCTGGCATGTTTCTAGAGATATTGTGGAATGGTTTATCTCACAAATATCTCAGAATGGTTGACATTTATCTGATTGGCCAAATCGTTCATGGTACCTCATTTCACTGACCCTCCTGCCCAATAGCGGCAAAATGGAGACTGCAATTGTAGATCAAGGTGGTATTCTTTCTATGTCTGTATATAACAGTACACAGTGGTGTGGAACAAGGTTACAGCACCAAGCTTCTATACCAATGGCTACTAATCTAGGGTTGTGCTGTACCTACGTTCTGAGTAATAAGGGCAATGTGAAAGCCCAGTAGAGATACATGGAGATCTCCCCTTAGTTTAGGGAAGGAGTCTCTCCCTGTATCAATGCAGCGATCTAACCGATAAACACTGTCAGGGCCTGGGCTTGTTTGCCCTCATGCTGTACAAAGCCACAGTGACCTTTCAGTCAACTGGTCAGACTTTGCATGTATTCCCGCTATTTCCTTTTCATGCAAATAGGGACAGATAGGTTCCAGGGAGTGGGATTTATGGCCTCACTGGTATAAATAAAGGGAGATTTTGGGGCCCATGTGCAGTTAATGGGATGTTGGTCTGCTTGCCGATATTAGTGGATGGGACTGGTTGATAGTTTGAGTTGACTGTGCTGGCTAGAACGTGGATGGGCTAGGGTCATGGTTTGTACAGTAAGGTCTTGACATCTTTGGGTTACTTTTACCCCTCAGTCCCATTAGATTAAACTATTCTCTACAATATGGCGCATACAGGAAGGTATAGGTTCATGTATGCGCAGACTCTACATGTCTATACTCTTGGGGCTGTAACTTGGTTATGTATACATAAATGTATACATTTATAAGCGAGCTTCACCAGGGTAAAGTTTCATATTGTGAATTTCCCGCAGGTTCTCAGGTTAAGGTGTTTTCCCCCACTCTAAAACCACACTGTTTAAGTGAGTGTAATACTGGAATCCAGCATTTATTATTAATCAAAAGATAACACTTACAATGATGAACCTGGAGAGTGGTGAGCAATGGGTTTGGCTGGGAGAAGGAAGGGGGAGGGAACATTAATATTCCCTTTCCTCTGAGAGCGCTTCTCAAAAAAAGGAGACATCTATCGCTCTCATCCCCGTGCTTTTATTTCTCGTTCAGTTCATCTTAAATTTCCATTATTCACCACAAAAAGACAAGCCAAGTCTATTCATATGACTCTGTGACACTGACAGCCCCTCCTCCACATGACTCTGTGACACTGACAGCCCCTCCTCCACACACACACACACACACACACACACACACACACACACACACACACACACACACACACACACACACACACACACACACACACACACACACACACACACACACACACACACACACACTATTATTAATCATCCTTATCAGTTTCTCACATCTCCCATTTATTTGCTGTTTAATCACTAAAATAATATGGGGGGGTTAGAGGGCCCGTTGTCATGGCGACCAAATGGAAAAGGTCAGGGTGAGTTTATCTTATCAATGATAGAGAATGGTTACTAATTACAGATAGGTACTACCAGTATTCAGTCCACTGGGCCCTGCCTTAAAACACTATCAGCAATCCACACCGGCCTGATATTAAAATGATCTACAGTCATCCAGACAGACACACCTCGCCCTGGCACTGCACACCACGGCAGACCAGACAAGACAGAACCAGACTTTATCAGCGCTAACTAATACTCCAAACTAATGAAAAAGCCCTGTTTAATGAGCTGAGGTACTCAGCTCAGCTAGTGACTGATGAAACATGCCTTTTTCTAGGTTATGCTCTCAGCTAAGGGTGATGTCTATCCTATTAAAATGTATAAGTATATTTATGACTAATTGCAACAATAGAGGAGTCATAGTGCCCATAATTAATGATGAAACCTAGCTTTCTGAAAGGTCACCAATCATATTGCTATATTAGAGAGGAATTTATATAGCTAGAGAAAATAAAACACTCTAATAGTATTTTTGTTTCAGCTGTAAGCTAATAATAACCTGCCTTGTTATTTTTTAATGTGTAGTATTTAGCTTTATTGTACTTTGTACTAATAACCATATCTGTATGTAAGAAGCATTTGTGTAATTAACATGTGTTGGAACCACCATGTGTGATCATATTATACAGCTAGTTTCTACAGCTAGTTATCCATTGAGGTTATTTAGTAAATCATATACCATATATTCAAATGTCATGTGTTTCTGGATGTGTGTGTGTGTACTCTGTATGTATGCTTGTGTTTCTCTGCACTCTTCCATTTATCATCTTTGACATTTGGCTGTACTCCCCCCTATCTTCCCATCATCTGAGAAGAACACATTTTCCCCATCAGAAATCCCGTTGTGACTTTTTGCGTTTGAGGGGTGCTGATACTTCCTTTCACAACCGGGGAAGATGCATAGATGTGAGTCCATCTTCTCTGGGCTGCATTCCCTCTCCCCCCTCCCCTCTCTTAACATGGATGTTATCAGAGCAGTGAGAGCTACAGTGATGCCCTGCCTCTTGAAAATACCCCCTTTCTTTGCTGCTTCCAGCCATGCAGTGGGTTGTATTTAACAAGCTAACCCCATGCTATCTCCTCTACATCTCCTCTACATGCTCCACAGAGTTATCACACACACACTTACAGGATCTCAGTTGATTTTGATTTTATTTTAAGCCATGTGACAGAATTGATAGATAACATTTCAACTGCCATCTGCCCCTCTGCTCCCATTATTTTACTCTCTCTTTCCATTTCTCCCTCTCTCTCTTACCTTCTTTTTTTGCCCTTTCAATTTATTTTTTGTTGATCTCTAAATCTGAAATTGTTGTTAGTCAGATACAGTGGGGAGAACAAGTATTTGATACACTGCCGATTTTGCAGGTTTTCCTACTTACAAAGCATGTAGAGGTCTGTAATTTTTATCATAGGTACACTTCAACTGTGAGAGACGGAATCTAAAACAAAAATCCAGAAAATCACATTGTATAATTTTTAAATAATTAATTTGCATTTTATTGCATGACATAAGTATTTGATCACCTACCAACCAGTAAGAATTCCGGCTCTCACAGACCTGTTAGTTTTTCTTTAAGAAGCCCTCCTGTTCTCCACTCATTACCTGTATTAACTGCACCTGTTTGAACTCGTTACCTGTATAAAAGACACCTGTCCACACACTCAATCAAACAGATTCCAACCTCTCCACAATGGCCAAGACCAGAGAGCTGTGTAAGGACATCAGGGATAAAATTGTAGACCTGCACAAGGCTGGGATGGGCTACAGGACAATAGGCAAGCAGCTTGGTGAGAAGGAAACAACTGTTGGCGCAATTATTAGAAAATGGAAGAAGTTCAAGATGACGGTCAATCACCCTCGGTCTGGGGCTCCATGCAAGATTTCACCTCGTGGGGCATCAATGATCATGAGGAAGGTGAGGGATCAGCCCAGAACTACACGGCAGGACCTGGTCAATGACCTGAAGAGAGCTGGGACCACAGTCTCAAAGAAAACCATTAGTAACACACTACGCCGTCATGGATTAAAATCCTGCAGCGCACGCAAGGTCCCCCTGCTTAAGCCAGTGCATGTCCAGGCCTGTCTGAAGTTTGCCAATGACCATCTGGATGATCCAGAGGAGGAATGGGAGAAGGTCATGTGGTCTGATGAGACAAAAATAGAGCTTTTTGGTCTAACTCCACTCGCCGTGTTTGGAGGAAGAAGAAGTATGAGTACAACCCCAAGAACACCATCCCAACCGTGAAGCATGGAGGTGGAAACATCATTCTTTGGGGATGCTTTTCTGCAAAGGGGACAGGACGACTGCACCGTATTGAGGGGAGGATGGATGGGGCCATGTATCGCGAGATCTTGGCCAACAACCTCCTTCCCTCAGTAAGAGCATTGAAGATGGGTCGTGGCTGGGTCTTCCAGCATGACAACGACACAAAGCACACAGCCATGGCAACTAAGGAGTGGCTCCGTAAGAAGCATCTCAAGGTCCTGGAGTGGCCTAGCCAGTCTCCAGACCTGAACCCAATAGAAAATCTTTGGAGGGAGCTGAAAGTCCGTATTGCCCAGCGACAGCCCCGAAACCTGAAGGATCTGGAGAAGATCTGTAGGGAGGAGTGGGCCAAAATCCCTGCTGCAGTGTGTGCAAACCTAGTCAAGAACTACAGGAAACGTATGATCTCTGTAATTGCAAACAAAGGTTTCTGTACCAAATATTAAGTTCTGCTTTTCTGATGTATCAAATACTTATGTCATGCAATAAAATGCAAATTAATTACTTAAAAATCATACAATGTGATTTTCTGGATTTTTGTTTTAGATTCCGTCTCTCATAGTTGAAGTGTACCTATGATAAAAATTACAGACCTCTACATGCTTTGTAAGTAGGAAAACCTGCAAAATCGGCAGTGTATCAAATACTTGTTCTCCCCACTGTATATACTGACATGATCCTAGGATCAAGTTACAGTTGGATTTAGGGGTGTGAATACCAGTGTTACTGTATATCCTGGTTATATGCAGCACCTCTATTTCCAGGGTTTTCTTCAGTTGTGTAGCTAGCAGTAGTTGCCTCTGTGTCCACTGCTTTATGTCCTTTTAGGATGCATAATTAAGTCATAACAATTACAAGAGAGCCATAAATTAGTGTTGTGGTTTAACACTCGGGGCTCCTGAGTGGCGCAGCGGTCTAAGGCACTGCATCTCAGTGCTAGAGGCGTCACTACAGACCCTGGTTCGATTCCAGGCTGTGATTGGGAGGGTTGGGATTTGGCCTGGGTAGGCCATCATTGTAAATGAGAATTTGTTCTTAACTGACTTGCCTAGTTAAATAAAGGTTAAAAAAAGAAGATATATAATAGACATCTCAGAAATACAGAGTTATGACTTCTACATATGGAGTGGGTTATAGAGTAGGTGTAACGGTCGTCTTGTGGTGAATGAGCGGACCAAGGCGCAGTGGGTGATGAATACATAATGAATATTTATTTAATAGACCAGACGAACACTGACACGAAAATATACTTGAAAATACAAAACAACAAAACAAACTAAACAGACCTGAACATGAGAACTTACAAATACACGAAGAACGCACGAACAGGTACAGACTACAAACAAACGCTACAGTCCCGTGTGGTACGAACATACATACAGACACGGAAGACAATCACCCACAAACAAACAGTGAGAACAGCCTACCTTAAATATGGTTCTCAATCAGAGGAAACGTCAAACACCTGCCTCTAATTGAGAACCATATCAGGCAACACATAAACCCAACATAGAAACACAACACATAGAATGCCCACCCCAACTCACGCCCTGACCAACTAAACACATACAAAAACAAGAGAAAACAGGTCAGGAACGTGACAGTAGGGGGATTACTCAGCAATGGTAAGAAAAACAGTAGGCTATGGTACTATGGTGGTTTTTAAGCAAGTACATTGAGTATGCTACATTTAAAATTGTGTTAACTACACAAACACTGTAGATACAAGCCAGAACCATTTGGATATCCAAGTATAGATAGATCACAGTGATCCAATGGCTTGGGTAAAGTGTTTAGTGGGTATAAGCAGCTAGGCCATGAGTCGAGGCCTCTAATCATTTCCTATCAGGGCTGTATCAGTCTAGTCTAAACCCTATCCCCCACCACGTTCACTGGGGGTCACTTTCTCTCTAGCTTCACAGCAGCCACTGCACTTTTACTTGTTTTGGTGATCCAGATCTGGGCTGTGTTGTCTGTTTTCTCTGGGTCGGGGATATGTTTAGTCTCTTGCGCTAGCAGAAACATCTGTGGAAGTGTTTGTCTATCGGAGCAGTGGCGATGGTTGTAGGGCCCTCTGGTTGGAGAGTTAAGCCGAGGCCTCAGGGTCAACGCTCGGATAAGACGGCCGACCGAAGGCCGCAGCACTTCAGACAAAGAGAGAGGAGGAGAGAGAGACTCAGGAGGAGAAGTAGGTGCCTGGATCTCCTGCTGGTTTCTGTCAGCGCTCTGAGAGCCTTGGTGTTGGAAGAGAAAAGGGGGGAGGGGTTGAGGCTTCTCTCCTCTCTTTTCCTCTCTGCATACCATCATAATCACTCCTCCTCCCATCTTCATTCAGGCTTAAGATCAAGGAGGAGAGCAGTGAAGGGATTGTAATCATCCTCCTTTTATCAAATCTCTCACATGTTCCTTCCCACATGCTTAGGGGATGATTCTAACTTGACTCTAGGGTTGGGCCATATTTGGGGAGACTTCTTCTACGATATGCTACTCCAAATATCACAATATCCGATAGAATAATTTTGCACCATTAATGACTAAATCATTCCAGACTGTGCAATTTGTGTTTATTTCAAATATAATAGTGGCATTCTCAACCCTACTTGACTCACTCTGATGTATTCCATTGTTTGCACCTCCTAATCAAATCAAATGAAATTGTATTTGTCATATGCGCTGAATGCAACAGGTGTAGACCTTACCGGGAAATGCTTACTTACAAGCCCTTAACCAACAATTCAGTTCAAGAAATAGAGTTGATAAAATATTTACTAAATAAACAAAATAAAAGAAATCTAATCAGTCAAAGTGCCATGCTTGTAGTGGTGTTGCACTGTAAATGGATAGCACAGAGAAAGACTGGCACCAAGCTAAAGGTTAGGATATGAACCACTCAGACCTGTGTAGATTCACTTAAGCATGTGCGTAAAAGGCCATTTTAGGATCCAAGTTAGGAATTTGGCCCTAAGATCGTACATCCCTTTGTGAATAAATTCCCTTGACAACCACTTGACACAAAATTCTATGAAAATGTGTGTGAAAATTCTCATCAGTGCTCAAGGACACTTCCTATATATCATGTGAGAGTCTGATAAAGAATATGCAACAATGTCATGATAGTTATCCTTCCAGACTAGTGTAAGATTGTTGTAATGTGGTTTAGATTTTGGAAAATAACAGTCAAACTTGAGATCCACTGACCTTGTGTGTGTGAGTGAGAGGATAGGGACCCCTATACAACCCCCTAGTGATGCCAATAATAATGCCCATTCTGATTCTAATAGACACGTCTCTTTTCAATGGGGTCAGCAAGCTGTTATCTTGGCTTTAACATACAGACCCTCAGCTGGACGCTATAGACCCCAGAATCACTACCTACCTCACTAACGAGTTGTATCATTTTCTCAAACATTGTGTATGTTGGAAGCTCACATTAGATTTATGTCCATAATGTCTATATATCCCATCACATATATATTGGACACACCTACTCATTCAAGGGTTTTTCTTTATTTTGACTGTTTTCTACATTGTAGAATAGTGAAGACATCAAAACTATGAAATAACACATATGGAGTCATGTAGTAATTCCATATGTGTTCAACAAATCTAAATATATTTTATATTTGAGATTCTTCAAAGTAGCCACCCTATGCCTTCGCAGTTTCTCAACAAGCTTCACCTGGAATGCTTTTCCAACAGTCTTGAAGGAGTTCCCACATATGCTGAGCACTTGTTGGCTGCTTTTCCTACAGTCTGCGGTCCAACTCATCCCAAACCATCTCAATTGGGTTGAGGTCAGGTGATGGTGGAGGCCAGGTCATCTGATGCAGCACGTCATCACTCTCCTTCTTGGTCAAATAGCCCTTACACAGCCTGGAGGTGTGTTGGGTCATTGTCCTGTTGAAAAACAAATGATAGTCCCACTAAGCACAAACTAGATGGGATGGCGTATCACTGCAGAATGCTGTGGTAGCCATGCTGGTTAAGTGTGCCTTGAATTCTAAATAAATCACAGACAGTGTCACACGCAAAGCACCCTCACACCATCACACCTCCTCCTCCATGCTTCACGGTGGGAACCAAACATGCGGAGATCATCCGTTCACCTACTCTGCGACTCACAAAGACACGGTGGTTGGAACCAAAAATCTCAAAGGACAGATTTCCACCGGTCTAATGTCCATTGCTTGTGTTTCTTGGCCCAAGCAAGTCTCATCTTCTTATTGGTGTCCTTTAGTAGTGGTTTCTTTGCAGCAATTCGACCATGAAGGCCTGATTCACGCAGTTTTGTCTGAACAGTTGATGTTGAGACGTGTCTGTTACTTGAACTCTGTGAAGCATTTATTTGCGCTGCAATTTCTAAGGCTGATAACTCTAATGAACTTATCCTCTGCAGCAGAGGTAGCTCTGGGTCTTCCTTTCCTGTGGCGGTCTTCATGAGAGTCAGTTTCATCATAGTTCTTGATGGTTTTTGCGACTGCACTTGAAGAAACTTTCAAAGTTCTTGAAATGTTCCGCATTGACTGACCTTCATGTCTTAAAGTAATGATGGACTGTAATTTCTCTTTGCTTATTTGAGCTGTTCTTGCCATAATATGGATTTATTAAATAGGGATATCTTTCGTATACCACCACTACCTTGTCACAACACAACTGATTGGCTCAAGCGCAGTAAGAAGGAAATAAATTCCACAAATGAACTTTTAACAAGGGACACCTGTTAATTGAAATGCATTACAGGTGACTACCTCATGAAGCTGGTTGAAGAATCTCAAATATATTTTGATTTGTTTATCACTTTTTTGGTTACTACATGATTCCATATGTGTTATTTCTTCACTATTATTCTACAATGTAGAAAATAGTAAAAAATAAAGCAAAACCCTTGAATGAGTAGGTGTTCTAAAACTTTTGACTGGTACTGTGTATATATTTTTTTTATGTACTCTGGACTCCAACATTGCTCGTCCTAGTATTTCTATAATTTCTATATTTCTTAATTCCATTCCTTTACTTTTTTAGATTTGTGTGTATTGTTGTGTATTGTTAAATACTACTGCACTGTTGGAGCTAGGAACACATTTCGCTATACCCGCAATAACATCTGCTAAACATGTGTATGCGACCAATAAAATTGTAGTTGATCTGATTTGCATACAGAGAATGTTATTGCAAAAGGTCCCACTATCCAGTTTCTTCTGTACACACACACTCAATTGTGAAAAATTTGAATTGGAGGGATGTGTGTGTGAGTTCGTCAGGGGGGAAGAGATGGATAGGGAGCGATGCAATATGTAGTTGATTCAACCCCCCTCCCCATGGATCTTGGGACGGTTGGAAAGTTAAGATTTGTTGCTATTTTTTTATCAGGGTGCCTATCGCCTGGCTCTTCTCTTCCTGCCTGGCTTCAATAGTCCAGGGTCTCGGCTCTAGCCGCCTGGCAACTCAACTCCCCCTGGTTCTCCCCTCATATGCTCTGCTCCGGCTGTACTCTCCGCCCGGGAGCAAATACGACCATGAAGATAGACTGGCACACAGTTGCAGCTGCCTTTTTTCCTAGTTAGGTGAAATTATTGTCAATGTTGTTGGTGGTGGTTGTGTTTATGTCTTCGTGTGTATTGTGTTGTGTGTGTGTGTGTGTGTGTGTCTATGTATTATTGGGAGAGATAGGTATCCAAAATAGCCCTCCCACATACAGACCAAATGACACAAAACCTTCTCTTAAAATGCAATTATATTTTAAACACAAGAAAATAGGCGCACATACTGTACGTTGAGGATGTCTCCTTTTGACAACACACACATTCTGACACAATGCACTTCTGATAATGAGTGAACAATAGGCTCAGACCTATAGGCTCTTATGTATATAACCTCTATGGGATAGTATCACACACACACACTCACTCACTCACTCACTCTTTCACACACTTTCATACACTGCTGCTACTCTGTTTATTATCTATCCTGATTGCCCAGTCACTTTTACCCCTACCTACATGTACATATTACCTTAATTACCTCATACCCCTGCACATTGACTTGGTACCTGTACTCCTTGTATATAGCCTCGTTATTGTTATTTGATTGTGTTACTATTCCCTTTTTAATTTGCACATTTTTGATGACTTTTTAACTCTACATTGTTGGGAAAGGGCTCGTATGTAAGCATTTCACGGTAAAGTCTACACCTGTTGTATTCGGCGCATGTGACAAATTGTAACGGCTGTCATCCTCTTCTTCCTCTGAAGAGGTGTAGCAAGGATCGGACCAATACGCAGCGTGGTAGGTGTCCATGTTTTAATAGGGAAAACTGAACATGAACACAAATACAAATACAAAAACATGAACAAACCGAAACAGTCCCGTGTGGCACAAACACTGACACAGGAAACAATCACCCACAAAATACCCAAAGAACATGGCTGCCTAAATATGGTTCCCAATCAGAGACAACGATAAACACCTGCCTCTAATTGAGAACCAATCTAGGAAACCATAGACTTACATAAACACCTAGAATGAACACAACCCCATAAATCTACAAAAAAAAACTAGACAGTACAAACACCCTAGACGAGACAAAAACACACAAACCACCCTCGTCACACCCTGACCTAACCAAAATAATAAAGAGAACAAAGATAACTAAGGCCAGGGCGTGACACAAATACATTTAATTTGATTTGATCACGGTCTTGATAATAATGACCTTCTTTCACCAGGAGAGTGTTTGATGAGGTGCCAAGTAGGAACCGTTGTGATGTGTGTCTAGGGAGGGAAGGGACATTATTCAACATATCCTAGAGAGGGAGCATATGCTGCACTGGTAATATAAAAGCCTCATTATGATAATACAATGTCATTTCTAATCCACATTTTAAACCTGTTGAACATTACTGTTAGATGTTGCTGTTTTGATGACTGTTAATGTTTCAACAGTTATTGTTATTACAAGTAGATGAACAAGGACAGTCAAAGAAATGAAAACCCTTGAGATGTTACCAGGTCATTGCTAGGTCACACAGCTAGATGTTGCTATGCTCTTGAATATGTTACATACCAGGAACCTGTTGAATTGGAGCCGTGTGAAGTTGATTGACAAATGCAAATCCTCTGATAATGATCTGTATTCTACACCCAAACATAGGTGATCAAATCTTGTGTAATTTCCTTGCCATCACAGGATATTTTGTCATTGTGCCTTGGTGCACACAATGCCAGTTTGATGCCATTGATGTGGGGGAATATATCTCAAGGTATAAGGGGTAGTTGGTATAATGAGTTTCTTAAACAACTTGCTTCCCCACCTGCTGCCCATAAAGTGTCACATAATCTCGACTCTTGTATCTTGCCGAAAATTCTGTGTTAGTGTGTAGTGTAGCTCGATGAAAAAGTAAGAATGCAATTGTGAATGTAATGCTGTATAGTGTGTATCAGTGTCTGTGTTAAGTTCGTAGACAGTTTGACTCTATCAGGGCTAAAAACACCATGTTCCAACATGGAAAACAAGAGGAAGATGTATTTTTGTCCAGCAGAAATATCCTCTTGAGAGGTGGGGTTATCTGACAGATTGGTGTGAAGAGGTTTGTTGATCTCCCCTGGCAAGGGTAGTTTTTCTCTCATGGGGCTATGAAGGATACACCTGCACTGGACCATCCATCACTATGGCGATGCTGGGCAGTGGGTAACTATGGTGCTATCGCTATCTACCATCACACCTGCCCTCTCATGGACCACAGAGCAATATCCAGGCAGGGGGAAGCTGATCCCCCCTCCTCCATGTTATTGACTACTTCCTATTTCCTTCCCTCTTCCCCTTCTCTTTCTGTGGGTTCATTCTTCCCATCGTGTCCCACCCTGTCGTCTCCCCTGGACCATTATCAGGGAGACAGCTCCTGCTCATTAAGGAGTTAATTTTCTCTGTCCTATCTCTGATTTGTATAGTGAACCTAAAGCACTGTGAATTCTTTAAATTTCTTCTGTGTTATCAAAAGGGGAATGGGGGATATTTAATCGTTTAAGTAGTCTTCCTGGGGACTCTTTATTTTTTTCTCTTCCCAGCAATGTAAAGAAATCCTGCTGAAGCCGCCCAGCTCAGTAATTCAGTTTTTAAAGCATGAAAAAAAAAAACAGACTTGATGAAATTCCACTATCAGCTCCGAACCAATATGCAAAATATCTCGCTGGAAATCAAATAGCTATTATGTTTTCATTTCCACGTCGGCGTATTTGCTTAATGAAGAGGAGACAGATCAGACCAGCAGAGAGAGTCTGCAGGAGCCGATAACCGAGAACGGCTCCCAGCTATCCGCACAGAGTGACGCTCCCAGTCACAGTGTTTTTTTCAGAGCGAGAGGGAAGGGGGGAGGGGGGGGGTAGAGGTAGAGAGGGAGGAAGGGAGAGGAAGAAAGAGGGAGAGCAAGACTATAAAAGGGAGATGGCAGGGTGAAAAGGGGATAAATAGGGGATGATGATTATAGAACAGAGAGGGATGTAGTAAAGGGAAAAGAGAGTGAGGGATAGAGAGAAAGTGGGAGAGAGATTTAGTTTAGGGAGGTGTAAAGGAAAATGGGGGAGTGTTTGTCAAAGCTTCTGTACCTCATTGCTCTGTCCGGGGATTTGACTGTTTGATGTTTGACGTCCTGCTGTCACGTCCAAATTCGGGATCAGGCGGGCCCTGTTTGAAGTGCTCCAATGCCCTGTGCATATAAATATCATTGCCACACTTTATCATCATATTATAATCACACTCATTATCATAAATATTGTAATCACTCATTCATATGATTTCACTGATGGTGTTGAGACATTTTATGCATATTTTTCTATTTAGTTGCAGGCTATAACTGTCATATCTGTCTGCATATTTTATGACTGTCTGGCTGTTTTTAGTCTGGTTGTATTTAACAGTTGTGTGACAGACAGTTCTGCTCACAGATATGCTACTGATTTATAAAGTGAGGGAATAAAATGAGGCTCGTCACAACATGAGCTCTCTGAGATACATTGGTATTGAACATGTTAAGGCTCCTAGGGGGGTGGGACATTGATAATTTATTATTGAAAACAGAGTTGTATTTGATTCACAGTTTGTCCACTATGCCACCAAAATGTCTTAACCAAGAGTTTGACATCAGACCAATTCTTACATAAATATATTGTGTTGATATGTCTTGCAATCCAGGTCGGGTCATATTGTATATCAGTACACTTTTTATATATTTTCTATAATGGCTATGTGCCCTAATCATGGATACCAGAATATCAGAGGTACACAAGTTGTTTTGAATTAGGTCATGTGTAATTGTATCTACGACACCACTCGTCCTGCGCGATATTCTAACAGTTTTCAATGTAATGTTATCTTACTGTTGTCTAGGTTACAACTCGGCCCGATTTGAATATTTAATCCTTGATACCTACATGTACCTCTGATTATTGAATATGCCTTAAAGTGCTTTTGTATAGCCATGTTTTGTATTGTATTGGCACACACTATGCCCACTAGCATTTTCTGTGTGCGGGCCTTTCTGTTTTTTTCATATTTACTCTATTAGTCTATTAGTCTAGCACCTACGTTTTTAAGGATGTGCATATGACCACAAACTCTTCTATGACATGAGATTCAGCCACTAAAATGTGGATGACTTATTCTCCGTTCCACAACCCCAACATTCTACATAAAACGTGTGTTTATGGTAAGAAAGGTAGGTAGTGTACCAACCATACTCATTTCCCATTTATGCCCATGTACAAGCATTGTAGAGTGTGTGACTGCCCACTGGGCTGTGGATTCTCTCTAGCCTCTATGTGGGCCTGGGTCTTCACTGATGGCTGGTGAGGGAGCCAGGGAGTGGTATGATCATTCTGAACCCAGTTAGAGTGGTGTGCCAGCCCCCATCCATTGCTCTAACTCTCTACACCTGTCTGTCTGCAGCCAGACCACAGTCAGTCCCTGCCACTCATCTGCTGGCAGGGCAGTGAGAGTCCTCAGGCTTATCGGCTATGTCAGGGACTGTGGTGACATCAGTCACGTGGCACCTCTGGCACCCGTCACTTCACTGCAACCTGGTCTGTCATCTGTCGGTCAGTAGAGTACTTAACCATCATTGCAGGAGATTTGGAGATCTGTAGAGGGATCAATAACGTCACCAGGATTTCAAATGTGTTGAAAAATTGATATGTTTTGCTAGATTTTAGAAAAATTTCTGAGTAATCAATGAAGTCATCATTGCCTCGGATCAAAGACAATTTTTTGTTGTTGTTGCTAGGCATCAAATTAGAGAAATCAATCTGATCGCATGGACTGAATTCTTTGCACAGTATAACAAAAGCTGAATTCTGATAATTGAAATGGCTTTGAACCCTCCAGGGGTTCAAGCTTGGAAGACATTATAGAACAGAAGTTTAAATAATATTTGGTTTGTTATTCCCTTTAATCTGATCAATAAGAGGCCCCTCTTCAGCATGTGACTCAGTCAGGTAGCCCAGTTCCCTCCTCAAGAGTACATACCAAAGGGGCCTCTCTTACTCTAAATATCCTCCTTTAAGGTTTTCTTCTTTCTTACAAATCTCTGATTGTCTGATACAAGTAGCGCTTCTCTTCTAGTTTTACTGTTTTGTAAGATGGTTATTAATGTAAGAGCTGGCGAGGGGTGGCGGCTGTTTAATCAGGCTTGTTGAGCATGCAGGTTTGATGTGTTGTCTCTGTGTTTAATCACCGCTGCTGAGCACACTGGTTTGATGTGGACGGCGAGTTAATAAAGCAGTATCTCCTCTGCCTTCATCAGCTCAACACTTTGTTCTGTGCTGCCTTAGAGTGGCAGATAGAGTTAGAGGCTGCTCCGAGTTCTTTACCCTTCTCTCTCTCTTTTTCACTCATGTCCTTAAGATTACCAACTTCTGTGTCACAGATGCATGCAGGTTAGTATTTGTGTGTGTCTCTGTGAGAAAGAACACATGAATGGCTTGAGACTTATTTCAGAATCTGGCTTATGGCATCAGTGCAGGTCATACTACCTGTCTCTCACATGCAGGTATTCAGTGGTTCAATACTTTTTGGATTGATATTCCAGACACTTGCTCCTCAAATCATACTAAGCTACAACTCTGTATTGTGTGTACATTCCTGGGTTGTTTTTCAGTTAGGTAATGTACCTAATTAGATTGGTTAACAAAGTCATTTATTTTCCCCATTCTTTGATTTGTTCAGTCAAATTCT
Organism: Salvelinus alpinus; assembly: GCF_045679555.1. Classification (NCBI taxonomy): domain Eukaryota; kingdom Metazoa; phylum Chordata; class Actinopteri; order Salmoniformes; family Salmonidae; genus Salvelinus; species Salvelinus alpinus. The sequence goes on from NC_092100.1 coordinate 26,271,035, forward strand.
GATATCCATTTATTTAACGAGTTTTAAAGTTATAATTAGTGGTTATAACTTTGAAAAGTGCAAATAAAGTTGGATGGTACAATGCTTATCAAGTAGCCTGCACTATCCTTTCCTCCAAGTATCCTGAAGAGAGAAAAATATAATATTTCTTAGTAGATAAAAGAGGCAAAAGTTAAAACTTTTTCCACACCATTTGATGTCTGAAAGCAGTGATGCGGCGATTGATTCATTAAACCAGAACAGTAATGAGGAAAGAAATCATAATTCAAACTTACATTTTAAACACGAAATATAATTGGAATTTTATACAGAGAAGTCTCTTTGTACAATTATGATTAAAGGAAAATTAATTGTATGAAAATGTCCTCACAGATACTGAAAATTATATCAACCAAAGCTCGAGCCACATAATTCAAAAAATATTGTGTTCGGGATCGATCTTTTTTCTTTCCTCTCTTTTTTTTGTTAAGGTTCAAATCTAACTGTGTTAATTTGATCTGAAATGACAGTGAACCATTACAGTGAAATTAGCCTAAAGATGTTTCATTTACAAAGACAGAAACACTTTTGTCAGGCAGCAATTGTTTCCAAGCATTATCTCCGCCTCGTTTTAATTGCTTGGAAGTGAAATTAACAGAATTAGAAAAATTGCTTTTTCCTTTTTCTACAAGACTCTTTATTCACGGGTATTGTTGTGTGCTTTGTATAGATTATAGGGCTCTTTGTTCTATGAGTGTAAATATATACGCCCCCGGTCACGGCTTTAGCTTGGAACAATCCCACTTCGCTCATCACAACCTCATGGAAATTAATTTACAAACTATGGGGTAAAATCCCATTTTAATATGCAGCATTAATTTTACAAAAATGTACTTGTTTAAAATGATGCGTTGTGCCCCAATACTTAATTGTAATGCCTTGTGTATGCATTTGTTTTGTTTTTTCTCCCATGGTAATCAGTAGAATGTTAACCATTTACACTGACTTGACAGTTCCTAATCCTCTTTATGGAATAGGTCCGCGGATTAATTTATAATCTGTCTCTCAGTGTTCTCATGGGAATAGGCTGTGAAGTTATGTCTACAGAGAGTTGTGTCATCCAATGTGATTTGAAATACTGGTGGGCTTTAAAAAATATATATATTAGAGGGGTCTCATGTAGAACCTTTTCTGTGTGTGTCTCAAACAGTGAAAGCACTGAGGAGAGAGCTGCACCCATTAGAATATCTTTCTATGTATTCTGCCGACCCATACCAATAGAATGAGACAATGAAGAGCAGCAAAGTGATGAAGGGGACAGGGTCTGAGGTTTTGTGTTTTCATCCTTTCTTTTATTTAGTCTGAATGACAATTAATATAATGCATATGAATTAATTTAAATTATTTTAAAACATAATATTCAAAATCTCTATTATCATGCGTTAATTTAGGCTATCCTCACCGGTCTAAAATAGTCCAGCAGTGTAATCGCGAGTAGTCAGCAGGGATTATAGAAATGCAATATCAGGTGTGATGTGAGTTAATCATTTTATGACAGTATTAAAACCCCTTTAACGTACCAAATTTAAAATATATTATCAGTGTTGTGTTCAGGGAATGGCAACATTTTTTCCACTCATTCAGTCTATTGCGCAGAATTTGATATCCTTAATTTTTCTGGGGCCACACCTAATTCTATGAGACCAATTTTACAAGGGACATGAAATGTAAAATGAAATAACTTCAGAGCTTTCTGTTCAGTAATCTACTGGATAGTGACAGCACAATATTCTATTGTAATTTTATTCAATTCAAATTGTTAAATCTATCGTCATGAATTTGGGGCTCCAGAGTGGCACAGCGGTCTAAGACACTGCATCTCAGTGCTAGAGGTGTCACTACAGTCCCTGGTAGTATCATATCCGGCCGTGATTGGGAGTCCCATAGGGCGGCGCACAATTGGCCCAGCATTGGCTGGGGTAGGCCATCATTGTAAATAAGAATTTGTTCTTAACTGACTAGCCTAGTTAAATAAAGGTTACTTTTTTTTTTTTTTTTATGAATTAGTGTATGGATTTCTTCACCTGATGTTATTAAGCTGTGGGTTAGTGGTTGATGCCTTCACATAAATGAGTAAACATTTTCAATTCAATTAAATGCTCCCTCTTGTTTCTTCTGGAAGGTTCTATTGGGGACCTGGAAGGTGACGAGGACAACACACCTGATGACGTCAGCCTATCGGGCGATGACGGTGGAGCCTCGGACCCAGAGGACTCAGCTGAATGTGACAGCTCCAGTCCACCACCATATACCCACCTGTACATTGAAGGTGAGCTCTCCCACCTCTGTTCACCCACCTGTACATTGAAGGTGAGCTCTCCCACCTCTGTTCACCCCCCTGTACATTGAAGGTGAGCTCTCCCACCTCTGTTCACCCACCTGTACTTTGAAGGTGAGCTCTCCCACCTCTGTTCACCCACCTGTACATTGAAGGTGAGCTCTCCCACCTCTGTTCACCCCCCTGTACATTGAAGGTGAGCTCTCCCACCTCTGTTCACCCCCCTGTACATTGAAGGTGAGCTCTCCCACCTCTGTTCACCCCCCTGTACATTGAAGGTGAGCTCTCCCACCTCTGTTCACCCCCCTGTACATTGAAGGTGAGCTCTCCCACCTCTGTTCACCCCCCTGTACATTGAAGGTGAGCTCTCCCACCTCTGTTCACCCCCCTGTACATTGAAGGTGAGCTCTCCCACCTCTGTTCACCCCCCTGTACATTGAAGGTGAGCTCTCCCACCTCTGTTCACCCCCCTGTACAATGAATATGCGCGCTCTCAGCCTGGCGTAGCACTGAGAAACATACAGTTGTTCTCTTATAACCATTTAATTGAATTGAAAATCTTTACTCATTTATGTGAAGGCATCAACCACTAACCCACAGCACAATAACATCAGGTGAAGGAATCCATACCCTAATTCATTTAAAAATGTTACATTTATTACCTTTATTTAACTAGGCTAGTCAGTTAAGAATACATTCTTATTTACAATGATGGCCTAACCATGCAACAAAACTCAGGGAGTGCCTGGTGTCGTCTTAGCTCATATCTCTGAGCTGGTAAACTGAGATGCTGTGAACGTCATGGCTCTGTGCCAGTGTTCCCAAACATATGCCCCTCAAAATCTAGTGCCAGTGCCAGCTCCCTGGTTCCTCTCAATTAAATACCGCTTTCCATCCTCCTCCAGGGCATCAACGCTTTTTGGAAAGTGCCCTGTTTCATTCTGTGGAGCTTTTTGTGGTGAGCTCGTCATGTCAGTTGGTTAATACAACAGTTAGACTTCTGTTATGGCACCATGATCTTGGAGATTGATAGCATCGTCTCAGTCTCGTTGTCAGTCATTTTGTACTAGTAATTCATTTTATATTTGTCTTTCTTCACTACTGTAGGTAAGACTGAGGCCTAACTGTTATGTCGACTCAAGGATTATTTCATATTTGGATTGATGATTTCAATGATTCACCCTATTTATAATTTCTTGATTAGTTGTACGTTAAAATATACATTCTGTGGTTCCTGGGTTATAAGTTATAAACTCTCTCAAATCAACTGCCAGTCCTATGTAACCACTAGACTCATAAATTCATCATATCCCAATATCTCACTACTTGTTAATTGTTAACCAAAACTGTACAGAATAGGTACACACCATAAATTAATGTTAAAAATATAATTTCACATGTCCATATGTCGAAAGCATCGACCAAGGTTTCCTTTTGATCAGATCTTGGCATCACTGCTTGGCCCCACATCTTTTCCTCAGATTTTCCACTTATCCTGTGATAGTGGAGTTTGGAGAAATATTATTTTGAGTTATTCAAGATTTCTGTATTTCTTATTTTAATCCCAAAAATTCCTGCTTGTGAAATTTGGGTCTGGAGTGATAAGCATCTGTTCGTTGGCTTGGTTTGATAAACCCAGGTACATTCTGTCAGGTGTTAATCAAGACTACATTAGAGATTACCCATTGTGTCTGTGTGTGTCTGTGTGTGTCTGTGTGTGTGTGTCTGTGTGTGTCTGTGTGTGTGTGTGTGTGTGTGTGTGTGGCCTTCAGCTTGTATACTGCAGATGAGGATGAGAGAATTAAATGTGATTGTGTGTGTGGGCTAAGAATAAAATGTTGATTACATTTCAGAGACAAATAGTGTGTAATTTTGTGTGTTTCTGTTTTTCTCTCGTCTTTGTCTTCTTCCCCGCAACTGAATGGAGAAAAGCGACACGTCACCTTGTTGATTTAACTCTCTCTCCCTGGGGTTCCTCAGTTGCCCAGTGCTGCCATTATCATCTCTCTGTAAATCAACCGTGTTTGACGAACCTGCTCTTTCAACCTGGGATCAATACCAGGTCTTTATCAGGCCAGCACTGGCTAATAAAGGCAAGGTCCCTTATCCACCATCTGGGAGAGAGAAACAGAGGCGATAACCGCCTGATAACTTTGAGAGAAAAACACATTCTACCAGTAACAGGACCCGTTCTGTGTTCATCTTCTAGCCAGAAAACAAATATATTAATTCACACAGTAAAATGAATACACACACACACACACACACACACACACACACACACACACACACACACACACACACACACACACACACACACACACACACACACACACACACACCACTCATCTTCTCAATCCATTTGCTCAATCCATCTCTCTCTGTCATGGTGTGACTTTGCTTCCTTTCAATGTTCCTTTAATCTCTGCGTCTGATGTGGTCAATGGTCTACAGGTGAATGCAGAAACTAACTGAAACAAGAACCCTTGTCTGAGACCTTATTAGGCTAATCAAAATATGGTAGTCAAAAACTGGTGAGTGAGAGAGGCCAACACTACTGGTCCAAATATCTCTCTCTTTTCTTAGGGCCTTTGCGCTCAAGTAGCATCCTTGTTTTTGTCTCTAAGGGAACCGGTGGAGTTCAGAGCGGACAACAACGCAGTAGGGAGGGAGATGCAGAATGAATAAGAAGTTGGGGAGGACAAAGAGGAGTGTGTGTAGAAGTTCAGGTTGTTGGGTGACTTTGCCCTGCAGGTGTGACGGGAAGTTCTGCTTATCAGATTGATGGAGGCTGTCTCGGTTGGGTGGGGGTGGAGGAGAGGAAGAGGGGTGGGGGGCAGAGAAGGGAGGGGGATAGTGGTAGAGAGTGAGGGAGAGAGGGGGCGGCAGAAAAGTCTCTGTTGACTCCTCCTCGGCTCAGATGATATGGGAGATAATATTGATAATATTAAACGCAATAACTGTGGTTCCAGCTCCACTCCCCCAGCTGAGCGCTGCAGGATAAAATCAATGTGCCATTCAATGTGATTTATAGCTGAAAATAACAGGACTGTTTAGGCAGGGAGGGAGGATTGGTAGTGTAGAGGAGGGGGTCTGATGTGCTGGGAAAGGCTGAGTGTGTGTGTGTATATGGGGTGGAATGGAGAGGTGGACGTGGTGGGTGTTGATGGTGGTGGGGGCGATGGTTGATTTATTTGACGATGCAGATCTAATCTCCAACTGTTACATTAATAACAGCACCTCGGCGTCACGTGGGCTGACGTTTATGGCTGGTATCGATCGAGAGCTATCGCTGTTTATCTGAGCGGGAATGCAATGGTAAACATGCCCTTTGTGCACACGACTGAGGTGTTATCGGGGTGGGGTGATGTGGAGGGGGCAGGGGCAGGGGTAGGGGCGGGAGGGAGAGTCCCTCTGATTAAGCTATTGGCTAATAATCAACCCATTCGGCCAGGTAGGAACACTCTGGAAGTAAAGTGTATGATACCAAAGTCAAAGAGGAGGTTGAGTTCTCCCCATACAGTGATCACTTCGATCAGAGGGAGCGATTCAGTAGTCACCTTCATCAAAGACAGACAGGGATATTGATGGCAGTGATTAGAGTGTATATTGTGTCTGTCTGTGTCTTTGTTGAAGGTGATTTGCCTTTATGAGACAGAGAGAAACAGAGAAAGAGAGGGAGAGATCACTAGACATGGTCTCTAATGAGGTTTTCTCTCTGTGGTCCATCTCCATACTGAGGTGTTGTGTTACACAGCTATGGAGGCTTTATTCTGAGGGCTTTGATCAACAGACAGGAACCGCCTCTGACGAGGAAAGTCTGTATGGGGTAGATGCAATGTACACACGCACACACTCACTTGTGATGAAGTTACATTCTATATACACACACACACACACACGCACGCACGCACGCACGCACGCACGCACGCACGCACGCACGCACGCACGCATGCACGCGCACACATAGATGAAATAAATGAAGAGGAAAATGTATAAATACTGTAGCCTCTGGATGGCCATCTAGCCTCTTATGAATTGTCTTTATTTTTATAATGTCTCTAGTATGATATTATACACCAACCCTGTTGTTTGTGTGGATGTCTCATTATTCTTATGACCTCTTCTTTAAACAGAGCCAAGGACACATGACTGCCTTGGTGCACCTGATGATGAGGATGAGGAACAGAAAGGTCCAACTCACACTGAGGAAGAGGGGGAGGAGATGGAAGAGGAGGAAGACAGGCTACATTGGAGAGGTCCTGGTGAGTCAGTTTGTCTGTCTGTCCAACTGGTCTGAGACTGTGAATCCATGTCTAGTTTTGCTCACTATTTTGTCTTGTTCGTTGTTTAGAGCATGTGTTATGTGTTTTTGTGTCATAATATAGTCTTAACTAAGGGTTAGGGGTGTAACGGTTCACCAACCCATGGTTCGGTACATATGGCTGTTTTGGGGTTACGGTTGGGTTGGGTTTCTATACAGCGGGAAAATGAAATGCCAACAGTTAATTTACATTTATAGGAAAAAATATTGGTAGTCCTGATTCCATATATGATCATGAGTCATAATGCCTGATGAGAGCACAACCAAAAACACTTTGTATTTTCTTAAATGAAAACACACGATTACTCATCAACAACAACAATAAAATAAAGTGCAATATGCGTGTGAAATCAATAAGTAAACATGGCTCAGACATTGTATATTCCTATGCTATGTTTTCTTACAAAGAGAAAAATATGAGCACTTGTGACTCATAAAGGGGGTGTGTCTGTAGCATGGTACTTGTCATTTCCCATTCCAGGGTAATGTGATGGGCTGTCACTGTGAAGTAGCATCCATCTGTAGTAAGCACAACACAGGGTGCATTAGCCAATTCTTGGAAAACTTCAGCTTTGCTTATATAGAGCGGGTACTAGCTGTTTTCTGAAATGGGTGTAAGGGGTAAGTTTCTAATGTGGGTCGAGCACTTTCATGATGTGCTGAAACTCCCTATTCTTCTCAACCACCGAGAATGGGTGCATATCCATGGCTATGAACATACCTATTGGTCTAGTAATTTATTTGGCCCAGTCAGCTGTGAAGGGCTGCTTGAATGCAGAGGGGAGACGAAGTTGTGTTGTTTCTTTGAGTTTCTGTCTTGCTCCGCGGGTAGGAATACTGGGGTGATGTTGGCGTAACTGTGTCAGCATGTTTGAGGTTTTGGCAGCTGTATAGGCTATTCTCGTTGAGCAGTGGCGACATACTCTCTATGTCCATCCCCGTTGTAATCTACTGGGAAGACAAAATGTTCCCAAACTGAAGATTTAAACGATGATGGAGAATCTTCCTCCAGGTTTATCGACCCCACCACTCTCCATCGTACAGAGCTAGTTCCCGGCTGCGCCTTACAAAAGGACAGTTTGAAATGCGGCAATTAAGATGAGAATTTTGATTACAACGTGCGCATAGGCTCTAGTTGTTTTAATGGAAGAGCCTGAAAAAAATGTCTGCTCAGATTTACTCAAGAGGCATACAACGCAGCGTAGGCATAGCCTATATGCCTAGTGCTTTTTTTTATTTTTTATTTTTGATGTATTCATTCGGGTTCATAGTGCAGACAAAACACGAGGTCCCCTTACCGAACGGTTCAGTAGGAATGCGTGTACCGTTACACCCCCAACACTTCACTGTTTTGTAAAGTAAGTGTGAGTGTGTTTAAGCTGCTGTGTTATTGTGTAGATGGTGTGTTGTGTCCAGGCTGTAGTTTGGGAGAAGCAGCCATTAACGTGACAATAGGAATTTATTCAACTTGTAACAAAAACATGTCTTAGAGCACAAACATGGACCAGAGAAGATAACAAGCAATTGCCAGAATTTTATTTTTTTCCTCTCTTATCATAGCTGTTTTGTTATTTATTTTTCTTCTCTTGTGTTGTCTACAATGGGTTCAATAATGTAAGGATCCACAGGATCTATCTTTCATATTTATTTTTCAAGCTGTGCATGTGTGCTTGTGTGTGCTTGTGTGTGCCCATCAGTGTGCGTGTGTCCGTGTTTTAATTCTTCTAGTTGAGGATGTTTTCATTATCGTCATGTCCCAGCCTGTCCCTTTAACAGTAATTGAAGCGATATTAATTGCTGTGTGGTTGCTGGTTGATGGCAGCACAGTGATGTTAGTGTGATAGGCTTTTTCCTCACAAACTAACTGCCGGGAGAGCGAGAGAGGGGGAGCGAGTGAGAGATAGCCCTTCTATCAGTACTGAAGCAGGCGCTGTCTTTATCAGGAGCACGATTGGCAAAAGGGAAACTTTGACCGGTCTGAATTTTTCTCTTATCGTTAAGAACCCCCCCCCCCCCAACCTCTCTTCCATCCACCCCCACCACTGGTCTCTCCATCACCACTAACAACCCCCCCCAACACAGACATGCGCTCATTCCCTCTTGTTTTTTTCTCTCCCTCTCTTTTTTTCTGAATGTTAGGAGTGGAGTCATAGTGAACGTGGTCTTGTTCATACATTCGTTTAGGCTCTATCAGCTATTTCCCACAAGCCTCTGGGAGAGGAACATGTTCTTGTATGGAAAAGGCTTTTATCTCCGTCTAAGTCTTAGCATTTCGCTCATTTCTTACTGTCACTTTCTTACTGTCACATATCTGTTTTTGTCCCCTGGCTGTCCATCTTTCTGTCTGTCTGGTTACAGGGATTTCAGGTGGTTTAGACTAGAGAGCAGGGTCTGGTCAGGTCCTCACCACAGACATCCCAAGCTTCATCACACCCATCTCCCTCTCCTTCTTACTCGCTCTTTCTTCCTCCCTCTCTGCATCTCTCTCTCTCTCTCTTGCTCCCCCAAGCTGTCCAACTTAACTATTTTCCTCCTCACAAATGCAGACTGTCATGCTCATGTCTGCCAGAAATTGGTGCTTGCCCTCAATTTATCTGCTTTCTAGATGTTTATGTCATGGCAGCCACGCCTCATGTGAGAAATGTTATATATTCTGTCTTCAGACCCTCTCCTCTCTCTCTCTCTCTGTCATAATGAGTCAGTGATGAACACAATCATTCATACATTTACAGTGTAGAAATATTTTCCATGTAATTTCCAATCCTGGCCAAAATTAGAATGTGAATTAGAATTAGAGTGTGAATTAGAATGTATCTGTTTACACATTATTATTTCAGCAATTCTTTATAGAAATTGTATTTCTATTTTCCTAAACCTATTTAGCTACCTTATATTATATTGCATTGTGTCTGTGTCATTTCTACTGCCCAGACACTACATTTCAGACTAACAGAAGAAAGATTCATTGTATTGGCTGAAAATACTACACACCAGAAAATGAAAAGATTGTAGTTCTTCTCATGCCTATGTTTGTCGGCCACATTCGTTTCCTGTTATTCGAAAGAATTAGACAATTCCCACCAGAATTCAATCAGTATCCAACTTTTTTTCTGGAGCCAGTATATGTTTGGGGACATTGCCCTGTGTAGGGTGCCGTCTTTCGGATGGGACTTTAAACGGGTTTCCTGACTCTCTGTGGTCATTAAAGATCCCATGGCACTTATCTTAAGAGTAGGGGTGTTAACCCCGGTGTCCTGGCTAAATTCCCAGCCTGGCCCCATTCCATCATGGCCACCTAATATTCCCCAGCTTCCAATTGGCTCATTCATCCCCTCACCTCTCCCCTGTAACTATTCCCCAGGTCATTGCTGTAAATGAGAATGTGTTCTCATTCAGCTTACCTGGTAAAATATAGTGCGATTAGTGTGTTATTTATCCTGGTATGACCATACGATAAGTGGTTATCGTATGGTTGTAATCTACACTTTCACCCAACTGATTGATATGAGTATAGACAATAGTTATCAAGAAGTGTTTTGAATTTCTTATTTCTGTTCACTGTCATCTGTCAAAACATTGCCTTTGTGGCATTTATTTATAGTGAAAATCATGAAAATCAAAAATATGCTTTGATTATAAGCAATATAAAAAAAATAAAAAGGTGCTTTCTAGAACCTTGGGGTTCTTCGGCTGTCCTCATAGGAGAACCATTTGAAGAACTTGGTTGCAGTTAGAACCATTTTGGGTTCCAAAGGGTTCTACATGGAACCCAAAAGGGTTCTACCTGGAACCAAAAAGGGTTCTTTCTGGAAGCAAAAAGGGTTATTCTATGAGGACAGAACCCTTTTGGAACTGTTTTTGGAACTGAGTGTAGCTCAAATATCTCTTTAATGAATGATATTCTTGCTATATTTTGCAGACCATTGTCTTTATTCTGAAAGGAATCGTGAAGATGAGGTGTGCATGTGTGTGTGTGTGTGTGTGTGTGTGTGTGTGTGTGTGTGTGTGTGTGTGTGTGTGGTGGTATTTCTGTGTAATGGAGTTGGTGTGTGCAATATAGGGAGTTTGATGAGGGTGTGGTGGTGCAGAATAAAAGACAGTGGCTGGGACCCAGTGTCAGGCAGGGATAGTATGATACGGTAAAGCTGCTTTTTCATCTAGAATATGTCCTGCTGCATGATATGCTAAATAAATTATGACGATAAAAATATATATATTTTCAATGACCTTGCTGGCTGGAGGGTTTGATATTTTCCTCTCTGCTTCAAATTCTTGATATGCAAATCGCCGTCACAGTAATCCCTCGTGGCTCCCGGACCATCACTCCTGTCTATCCTCCACATACAGAACAGAACAGACCGAGTGTCACTGAGCTGTAGAATCAGACCCGGAGAACCCAGCAGACTGGCAAAAGCATTCCTGCCTTGCTAGCATTTTACACTATCCTTATCCTCCAGAGTTATTCAAATGACCACCAATAAAACATTATGATTATTAATAATTATCAGACGGAGTGGATTTTTTTTGGTATCATTTTTTATTATAAGGGTCCATGGAGAGGCATAGAATATGCATATCATCAATGGCATAAAAAGGATGATAATTTATTTGGGGGAGCAGGTGGCGGAGGTGGGGCTCTGATAGGAAGGTGTGTATAGCAGGTTAGGTTCTCTCTGTCAGCAGAGAGGGGCTGAATCTGCATGTCCCTCTATAGGAGATCTCTGCAGAGGGAATTAGACAGATAGAAGAGGGATGAGGGATGAGCTGAACTGACGTGGAAAAGGCAGAGGTTGAACTCAGATGGCTCCTGAGAGGTATACCAAAACCAACATATTAAATACAGTTGACTCATTTTAATCGTTACTTCATAAAAAATCAAAAAATTATGACAATTATTATTATGAAGTCTGTTTTTTAATCTGGATATGTTGTATAGTTGTATGTGAATCATATTCATGTACCAAACAGGAAGGTTTGTTATATTTTGCAGTTTTGGAGGTAAGAGTTTTGGAGACAATATTCTCCTGTGACAGAGAGCTTTTTCCATCACCATTCAGAATATTAAAGTCAGTAACGTTATTTGGAAAATTTGCATTGCGTGACTTTTTTTTTCTGTGGAAAGATATTCATCAAAGTGGATCTTATTCAAATGAGTCTTGTGTAACAGGTTGCGGTAAATAACAGTTTTACTGTTGAGTTTTGTTGTTTCAGCTTATTAAACAACATTTGCATATTGTTAAAAAAACTAATAGCACTTAACCTTATGGTCTGCTTCATGGACATCAACAAAAATACCAATCACAATATCGATTATTTTTTTAGGACTATAATACTTTGTGTCTTTGATCTAGAGGCTGATTCTCAGAACAAGAACACGTGTTTGTTTTGGGACCAATCAAAGTGATTATTTCATGGAAGAAGAGTACTGATTGTGGTGCTACAGTTTGAATTTCTACACATTTTTGCAAAGGTGTGGGTGTATATGGAGAGTTTATTTCCAAAACTGTATATTCACAAATTTTTCACATTTGTGTTTTTTATCAGAAATGACTGTTTATGGGTACCTTCGTGTGTGTGTGAAATATTACTGTTCTCAGATTGTTACTTCTTATACAATGGGTGGGTCTAATCCTGGACAATTAAAACTGCGTTTCAGCCGGTGTCTTTTCCACAAGTTACCACCAGCAAAAGCTATGACGTTGAAATGCCTATTTACTCTGTTCCATCTCACTGCGCAATCCACTGTCTCATCAGCCCAGCCAGACAATTTATAAACTAGATTTCCACCATAAAAAGCATCTAGACATTATCTCCCATTTCTTTTAAACTAGTAATTGTTTTTCAATAGCGGAGAATTTTATAAACGTTGCTGTCTTTCGCTCTGACATTTGCAACATTGTTTCATTATTGAAATTCAATCTCCAGCTGTCCCATAGTAATGAACGTGTGGGGTCAGCAGTCGGGATGAGACAGACAGGCAGGCAGCTTTTTTCAGCCAGTCAAAATCATAAATCAGCATCATTTTTAAGGATATGTACAAAGAAATGTCAATAAAAAACAGTTCAAATTAAACGAAAGGCAGCTAGTTTGCAGTCTTTCCAGCTTCAGTTTGAAGTGATTGTGGTATCTGTGTTGTTGGCTAGCTCCTTTGAACAACAGTGTCCTGATTAGAGAGCACATATGCCAGGCGAAATCGTGCATCATTAACTCATTGTTATGGATGTATCCAAATAAATGTCACTAGAAAACCGCTTAAACAAATGCAAAAGCAGCTACTTGCTGTTATTCTGGCTGCACTGTTTGACGTGACTGTAAGTTAGCCATAGTTGGCTAGCTAGCAAGCAAAGGATAAGAACATTGCCAGCCAGTACTGCAATGGAATATTTAAAACGAAAGAATAGATACAAAATGTTTTTTTTAATGAAAATATGTCAATCATTATTGTAATATGTTGGTAACCCGTTGTATAAAAGTGATAATGCCCTCGAAGCTGGTGTTTGGAGGATATATTTGCACAGTTTGCTGGCCTCGACTTCGTCTCAGGCCTATCAACACCCATGCCAATATATCCTCCAAACACCGGCTTCTCGGGCATTCTGACTTAAATAGATTTTAGATGTGTATGAAATATATATATATATTTTTGCAAAACTTTATATATCCATTGTTTAGCTGGAATGGAATGTTCGTATCCTGTACATTTTAACTCGGTGTGTGGCTGTGATATTCACTTTTTGAAGAAAGAAAATAGGCTTTTTTATTTTCCCTCTGATCTGGTTGGCAGCGACAGTGGTTGTGTACAGACAGCCTGTTATCTGAGGGGGAGCAGAGGTGCCCAGCATTAGACGGTTAACTCCCGTCTCTACTGCTTGTCTGTACTGGATCTCCAGGGGTAGGGCTTTGGACTAGGCTTGAGGGGCTGGGGTGAGGGAGTGTGTTTCACCCTATGGGGTAAGGTCAGGAATGTAGATATGAGGAGAATATTGATCTCTTGATATGTTCTCAAGCATCCACAGTAGAATGATGTACAGAAAGCTAATCACTCCTTGTATTTTGGTTATTGTTTCTTGTAACATTTCTATTATAGTAGATGATTTTCTCATTCATTATCACTGGCTCACATTCTCATAGGATTGTGTCCCCTTTCTCTATGCCAATTGGACCTGTTGATGCTGTAGAAGTGTACAGTAACTGTTTTGGTTGCTGGGCCTCCTGTAGGCCTGTGTACATATTATAGAGGTTCCACACCTGCTCTGTCTCTACTGTAACCTTGGTTGGTGCGGTGGACTGTGGGACTGCTGTGGTTGAAAAGAAACTGCAACGGCAACCCAATGTGTGTCACAAACCATTCTAGGCTGCTTGTGTTTGTGTGAGGCTGACTGTCACTGCCATCAAAGGCAAATGAGCTCCCTCTTTAATCTGTTCCTGTGAATAAATATGGTAGCCATTACATGTCTCACCGTGGTATAATGAGCTCACTATTTAATGATGGACCTGCTTTAGTTTATTTATCTATAATGAAGGAGCTAGCTAATCCTCAACTCCCCCCTCTATCTATGTTCCCTCTTCTCTCTCTCCCCCCTCTCTCTCTCTCTCTCTGCCTTGTCTCTGTGTCACTCTGTTCCCCTCGTGATGATTGATAGGCGAGGGGTATAATCTAAAGGAACATTTCTCACTGCTGTCCCGGCCCTATCAGCCCAGCTGCTCCCATCGCCGATGTGTTAGCGCCTGCTGCCCGAGACAGTGCCATGGTGATTACGACCCTATCAGACGCCTGGCTTCTCTGCAGTGCTAGCCCACATCCTGTCCTTCGTACCACGCGTTTCAGTTTGTTCTTTCCCCCTCCTGTCCTCTATCTCTCCCCTGCCAGACTCACACCAGCTTCCCACTCCAGCTCACTGCTCCATTATGTAGTGTAGGTTTTTAGATCTGATGAATGTGGTGACCCTGTCACATGTACTGTGGTGAGCTTGGAGAGGGTGACTGACTGGCCATCTTGGATTGTGGTGTAGCTAGTAAGAGAGTTATTTCTCATCTCAGTATGTTCTGATATGGATTGTTGGCTTGGTGTGCCCAAATGGAAGTATCTCTGGAATGACTGAATGTCCATACAGAACCTCCTCCACCGTGAGTCGATGAATTAGCACCAGGAAATGGGCATTTCTGACACTTTTTTCATATTCTCCTCTCACAAAAGCACAATTTCCTCATACAGTAGGTTTCTCTCACATGGCTGTTAATACTGTAGGAGCAAAGTAGCCATTTTAGGAAGTGGAACAAGAGCGGACTCAATTGTCTCTCCTCCGTTACTGGTACTTCCTTTTGCTTACCCATGATTACTGTATATTACAGGAAGCCACTATTATGTTTAAACATTGTTGGCTCTTTTTAGACAGACACAAACCTGCACTATTATCATATAGCACCTTAGGCCTTCTAACTTTAGCTAGTGAATCTGAACATGGCCCTGACTGTAAAGCTTCATTCTCTAATATCAACTTTTCAGGTTTCTTTCCAAGTCTACATCCTGACACAGCTATGATTGAAATGTCCTTCATGAAGCCAGAAGGAGTTGTTGAAGTAGAGTTAATGATTGAATTAATTATCGAAGTCACATACCGTACAATTAATTGTGTGGCTTTGCCTGAGTCTTTTTTTCCTCCATCTATGCGGAGAGAATGTCGAGAAACATTTTCTAATTAATTTATGTGTGATTATCAGGAGAGTTTCTTGAAGGTCTCCACTTTCAATTTATGAAAGGGTAGCAGTGGAGTTAGGGGAGGCTGGAAGAGATGGAGGCAAACACACACACACTCACTCACTTGCACACACATTCTCTCTTTCTCTCTCTCTCTCTCTCTTTGAAGGGGAGTTTTGGTGCAGCTCAGGGGTAGCAGTGAAGTCTTGATCAGATCTAACCCTTCTCCCCTGTCTGTGACCCTCCAGTCATACTGCTGCCCTCGGCCCTAACAATGTTTCTCTGTTTCACAGCTCTCTCTGTTGGTACAGTACAGCCTCCTGGAGACAGAGGCATGGGTATACTTAGAAATAAAGGGTTTTAAAATACTTATTTGCCTGTGCCCATAGGAGAACCCTTTTTGGTTCCAGGTAGAACCCTTTTGGCTTCCAAGTAGAACCCTCTGTGGAAAGGGTTCTACCTGGAACCAAAAAGGGTTCTGCAAAGGGTTATCCTATGGGGACAGCTGAATGACCATTTGTTTGGATCTAGATAGCACCTTTTAGAGTAGTAAATTTCACCAAGCCACTATTTATGATGACATGGTATTCTTTACATTACCTTGGGCTCCTTTTTTAGAGTGATAAAGTAGCCCATACTTAAAGCATAAGCACTGCATAAGAGAACGCTACAGTACTAGTCATGTATCTCTATATCAGGCTCTTATCACAAATAAACATATTCAACCACTGGGCTTCTGAACTCAAAATGAAGTTTTGCATGTGAATGTCAGCATTCTTCACATTTCTGTCTGTATTCCCAGGGGTATATTTTGTCAACAATGCCTTGCCAACTTGGGCTCACACATATTTTTCCCCATTTTGTTTTAAATTACTTGATCTTATTTAACATATTTGGATTTTGCATGTTCGGCATCTGCTCTTTCCTAGTGTATGTATTTTGCAGATAAAAGTTCAGCAGTGCAGTTAAGAGAAATTAGTTGGGTAAACAGTTGTAAATGTCAATGATAAAGTTCTGTTGAAGCTCATCTGATTAGCTTGGCGTCGCAGGTGTCTTATCTTTGCTGTGCAACAGAGTGTAAAATGGAAATTATTGCGTCCTGAGCATGAGAAATTTGTATTTTTTCAACTGAACCGATGCTAGACACAAGGGACTGTGTTAGACCATAACGTTTCTATATCCTGACTGGAGGAGTGGGTTCGCTTTCTTTCTCTCTATCTCTCTCTCACTCTCTTACAGACACTCATATATTGTGACTGTTAGCTCTGATGGTCTCTCCAAGCCTGCACCGTAGGGCTCCTGTGTACCGGTAGTGGCCCATCTCCTTTCCTCAGTTGTGAGGTGCAGAGCAGAGAGGGGGAGCCCCCATGCTGAGTGAGTAGGGGAGAAAGCTCAGGGATTTGTCATTCAGCAGAGGTTAAACCCCAGCTATTAGTGCGGGGTCGGAGTGCGGCCCTGATAAAGACTTCCTGTTGTACTGTGTCAAAAAATCAATGGCTTCGCAGCGATGTGCTAATTTGATATCAACAATAGCCTTTAAAAAAATCAATTAGTCCTGATAGAGGAGACGATGGTGTTGGGGAATAGGGGAGATCCTGCTACAGAGGGTTGTGTAACTATTTTTTACGCATTGAGATCCAGTCAGATGACTGAGTCCTTTTGAGCATGCTCGACTCCCATAGGATGGTGCAGATGATCATGCGTGTTGTTTTGCAAACGTGACGACCAGCACAACGCTAGGTTAGGTTGGCCTGTTGTAACGTTGATGTAAGGTTGGTGATGTCATTAATTGCCCAATACCTCAAAGTTCTTGTCCACCTGAACAATTTCATAGACAATGAACTACTGCACAAAGACAGGTGTGTCCAATAGTCTCATGATATGTTGAGAATGAATAGATAAGTGTAAGCTATGTATTTTACCAGGAAGTGCTACTGTATCTCTTTCTCATAACATTGTTTGGGTTATCAAGGCTGAGCTCCAGTGCCCCTACAGGACTGTACTGTAAACTACAGTTGTAGGTATTACGTTAACATGGTATAACTAACAACCCCTTTGAATGGTCCATGGTGGTGTTGGTTTACTCATAGGGACATATAAGGGGCAGAATCTCACTGTTCACTGCCGTCATGTCAATCTGACAGACTTGTAAAACTACTTTCAGGTGTCTGTTAGCACGTATGTCTTTTACATAGCTTGAATGGGATGTTTATGCTGCGAAAATTGGAATTTACCACATACGACTGGGAAAAATCCACTTGAACGGCCCTCAAACTGGTAATTCAAGTGGGAAACTTACTTATCATCCTGAGCTCCCACTTCTCCCACATGCTGACCTCTGACGTCAATTACAAAGTAAATGACCTCAATAACAGCAATTTCGGCAGTTAAATGCAACAACAAAACATTATTTATGAAAAAGCAATCTATTAATATGGGTTTTGAACACTATCATTTGTTTACAATCACGATAGCTGTACTTTTAGTTTATGGTTTATGCAGCTTCCTGGCCATTAGCCAATTGGCATTTCTCAATGAGGTCAAAGCACGTGAATGCATACAACTTGTATTTACGACTTCACAACTGGTAAATTCCCACCTCTTGCTTGGTTACGAACGCAGCGTTACCTGAAGGTTCCTTTGTTCCTCTTGAAGGATTCAGAGAGGAAGTGGATTTGCGTGAATCTGTTAAATTGCCCACGTGCCATGAGGTCACAATCCCTCAGGGTCTTTAAGAAAATAACACATCTAAACATGTGAAACGAATAGATTTTTTATACAAATGTATGGCCTCGCTTTTGCAGTATTCTCCCTCCAGTCCTCCCTCTTCCTCCTAAACTCCCTCTATCCCCCTCTGTCTACTCATCGGGTAATTGCATTAGTCATTTCATTAACGATAGGGTGATTGTTTTATTGTCTGCTGTTGTAAAACGGACAGGACGCCCCAGTGGCTGGTGAAGCAGCCATATTGATAAGGCTTTGTGTGGACACTGCCAGAGTGGAGCTCTATTGATAAGGCTGGCTGATAGGTCTGTGTGGACTGTGGTGCAGGATCCCTATTGATTAAGCCTGGTCCTGCCTGTGTTTTGTGGGCACTGTCTGTGGTCCGGGCCGTGGATATTCTTGAGGTCTGCTGTGTGGGGGTATAGAGATGGTTTAGAGGCGAGGAGAGGGGCCAGCATATCAAGCGGAGTGGCCAAGCGGCAGGGCAATGAACAGGGCTGTGGGGCTGTAGAGATGGTGTAGAGCCTCTACAGAGGGGCCAGTATCAGGCTGAGAGGCGAGCGCAGGGCATTGAGCAGTATTGATAAGAACCCCAGGTCATTATGGGGGTTTGTGGTGTGCGGTAGTGGTAATTAGCAGGGATTAGAACGGTAGGAGGCCCTGCGTAGTGTAGCACCGTGCTAACCTGTAGGGATTACCCATGTGCAGTGATTAAAATGGGCCTCATGATCACTCCTCCGTGGTAGGATGAAACTGATCTTGATTTTTAAGCCACCTGTTGGATGGTTTGCCCGGGCGGCTGACCGTGCATTGGCAACTTAGAGCTGGGACCTCCCATCCAGGTTACCTCCCTGTGGTACAGTTGGCAGAGAGGGGGGAACGGGGCAAGGCAGAACATGGAAGGAGGATGGAATATTTTTAGGTTCTAAACACTGACACTCAGTGTGGTCTCTGTATTTCTTCACAAAGATAAAATCCCAGCAGACAATTTCACAATTAGGTTAATGGGGGTGTTCATGCTGATAAGGCATCATGTGACCGAGGCCAGCCAATATCAGGGCAGCAGACTGGACATTGATGGAGTGTTGAGATTAGGTGGTCAGAGTGTGATCTGGCCAGGGGTGATGGGAGATAGGCCTGGACACTGGACTTCAGCCTCGCTGATGTGTACATGAGACATCAAACGTATGGGAACCACATGTTTGACTCCATTCCATGAATCCATTCCCCACATTACAATGAGTCCATCCTCCTATAGCTCCTTCCACCAGCCTCCACTTAGTAACACACTCATAAGCTTGATTTGTTCCAATCTCCTTCTCACTACTGCTCCTTCATTTTTTCCCCACCTTCCCGCTCCTCCACTCCTCCCTCTGTCTCTATCTCCCCCTCTCTCTCCTCCACTCCTCCCTCTATCTCCCCCTCTCTCTCCTCCACTCCTCCCTCTATCTCCCCCTCTCTCTCCTCCACTCCTCCCTCTCTCCATTCCTCCCCCTCTCTTTCTCCCACTCTTGGCTGTGGGAAAGCCATTTTTATCAGCGTCTGTCTGTTGTGCTCTGGTGGGGATAGATACAGAGAAGATAGATGAGTGTTTTGACATAGAGAGTGTTAGACAAACACTCTTATCAGCCCGGCACTTTAGCCCGACCCCCGAAAGAGAAGCTGAACCATGGAGGAGATCGGGGGGGGGGGGGGGGGGGACACACACAGAGCAACAGAATCAACATGGAGGGAGAGGGACAGCTGAACGTCGTGGTGGTAAACAGCAGGTTCCAATGGTACTGCACTGTAGAGCACCATGGCTATGGGGGCTGTGTCATAGGACAGCTTACTGTAGGTACTGGACTAAGTGAATTTCAAGATTTCTTTCCTAATCATTCCTTTTTGAGAGATGTGTTTTTGTTTAAGCTTTTGAGATCCTACCTTTGTGATCCTACTTTTGAGATTATGCTCTGTGGGATTGTAAGGGACATGAGTGTGATAGTGAATGGCTCTCCTCCTCAGTGGCCTGAGGCTCCCTCTGTCCAAGTCTCACACTAATGCCTTGACTCCCATGTCTTTTTCTCAGTTATCTCCTAAGAGGAAGTACAAAAGTTTCCTTGGTTTTGGCCAACTCCTGGCTCAGTCCACTCTGTGCTCAAGGCAACACCACACTCCCCCTAGTGTTGGAATCATCAGAGCTCTGGCCATGACATGACGCAGATTAGGGATGAGCAACTTTGATGGGACACAAAAAAATCTGTACTCATTATGAGGGGGCCGCAGTGCCTCGCAGGTCTGCGTACCCACATCCATACCCACACATGCAGTCAACTGATTTGTGCAATCAATCTATTTTTTGCAGTTAAACTACTTTACCCACTTAAAGGTTTTTCACGCTCAACAGTTTCCCGTGTGTATCAAGAATGGTCCACCATCCAAAGGACATGCAGCCAACTTGACACAACTTTGGTAATTCAGGCTGTTCTGAGGGTAAAGGGGGAGTGAACAATATTGTGAAATTGTAAAAATGCTGATAATTCCCTTTTAGTGTAAGAGCTGTTTGAAAAGATCTCGTGAAATTTCTGCCATTTTTGGTGGGATTGAGCTTAGTTAACAGACCAATAAGAATGAGTTCCAAACCTCTCAGCCAATAACAGCTAGTTTTCAGTTTTCTCCTCCCCACTCAGACCACTCATAAACGTCTGCATTGGACCTTTAACTACAAGCATTATACCAGTAGTCAGGGCCGGCAGTAACCCTTTGGGGGCCCTAAGCGAGATTTGTTTTGGACTCCCCACACCTCGCAGGCATAACATTATACTGGCCCCGGTCTTGATGGCAGATATATATTTTTTAAATGTAAAGTTAATTTCCTGCAATTGTACACATTTTGCTATAAGGCGTAGAGACATTTTCTGGGCGTTCGTAAACTCAAGAGTTTCACTCTCGGAGCGTTCAGAGCGCACACTGGACGCGCTCTGGCCGAGGAGTAGGATTGATTTGAGCGTTCTGTTCTAACAACAGCAGTCAAGCACCCAAGCTAGTTGGCTAACATTGGCTAGCTTGCTAGCTACTTCCAGACACAAATGAGAGAACAGCTCACTCTGACCATTTTACTCGCCCTAGCAGAGCTGGTTAGGCTGTTTTTATGTTATCCGAAACATTGGTGACTGCAACTGTGCTGCTGGCAACAATTTAATTACGCTTTTTTGCCAACGTTTACTGACACTGGCCATATTCAATGGGTGTTGAGCGTTTGTAAATGTCTCAGTTATTCTGCGCTCTACCAGCTACGTCTATCGACAGTTGCCGCAGTGAGATCATGAACATTCTATTGAACATTCTACTTGCTTAGGGGTGTCTTTTGTTTAGACATGTAGCTAGCTTGCTAAACAATGAACCATAATCCAAACTCATAACATTACTAGCCTGCGTAAATCTGCAGGTAGCTAACCAACCAGGTTCAATGTTAGCTAGCTAACATTAGGCTATAACTAGCAATGCAAATGGCTCTGAGATACGAATAATATTACTACACAGATCATATATGTAACGTTAGCTAGCGAACCAGCCAGCTAATATTAGCTAGCTAGCTAACAGTACACATTAACTTGAAATTAAAACAACATGTAATATCCGAAAATGTAGCTAGCTAGACTCTCTTACCCATATACATGGATGGACGCTTCACCCTCTCTGTCACGGATGCCATGGTTGCCCTTAGTTTGAAGATGTAATCCGGAGACAGGTGTTTTATACAACACAGCCTTCTGTGTGTTCTCTTTTTGACTATGTCTGCATATTTGCAATCAAACGCCAGAGTTTTCTCCATCTCCTTAGCTATCATACTCTAATTCCACCGTGCATTCCACTGATTTCAAAACTCGGTCCTCCAGAAAGTGGAGAGCAACACTTATGCAGTTCTACTACGTGATATCTTTCAAAAAAGCCTAATTAGAAAGGATTACCTACACATACTGACCAGCTCATATTATAGACAGATTGCATGCTACATGGCAGACCAATCCAAACTCATCTCTCGGCATGTCCAGCCCACTCATTATCTCAGCCAATCATGGCTTGCGGGAAGGTTGCTGTCTTTTACGTGGTTAAAACAACTAGGCTCATTTCATATTTTTAGTTGTATTTACAGATACATACAAGTTTGTTATTAAGGCACATGAAAGTTCACATGTTCCAGAAGGCATTTCTGCCAAAAAACGCATTTTGATAAAAAAAAAATAAAGTTTACATTCAAATGGCTCTCCTGTGAAGTAGTGACGCGTGACATACGCCTAGATTTCTGAAACAAGTCACATATGATATCTGAGAGTGACTAACAAAATGAATGGGGGCTCTCTGGAAGTCAGGGTCCCTGGACACTTGCCCTGCATACTCGGTCGGTATTTGGCCGTGATTACTTAAGTTTAGATAGCTGGCTAGACTAACTTACCAATTAAAAAATGGTTAGCTGCCCATGGCTAATTGAACGACTGTTAGTAACTGATATAACAATAGAAAACTGCTGATGCACAATGGAATTTCGAAATTGCACCTTGTGTATTCTACTATTATAACTCTCAACAGTAAATTGAGACTCGACTGAGTTGGTTTTGTATGGCTTTGTATCTTGTTTGCTTGTGGAACCTGGGTGACTTAGTCGCTCTCTCTTCTCTTTCTTCTCTCATTCTCTCTGTAGATGACCTGGAGCTAAGTGTCGATACTGCTGACCCCAAGGTTCTGGCCCGCAGAGTCCTCACCACTGACACACTATGGGGACCATACGCTGGGATCGTCCAATCAGAAGAGGCTAGAGATGACCAGGTGCCAGAGGTGAGGGTTCAAAGTGCATGGAGGTAGAGGTTAAAGGTCAAGGGTCGGGAAGGAGGTTGGTCAATGGATCAGTAAATAAATAAAATGCCTTATCAACCATAGATCGGTCAGTGTGTGTGCATGATTCTATTACCACATTAACAATCACTATGTAGTTTTGTGTGCTTCAATGAGCAGTATTTCTGGAGTTTGACTATGGGTCTGAAAAGCTAGCATAAATTTGTTCAACAGCTGAGTCAGTCACTGAAATCATCTTTGACTGAAACAATGTTGTTAACTAACCAGCTACCTACTTAGTGCTGCACACACAATGTTTAATCTTTCAACAAAAGCTAGCATGCTACTGTAGCTTGTAGTGCTAATGCTTAACTTATTAGGAGTTTTCATGAAGCAGCTGTTCTTCTGCCACTGTCACGATTGTTATATAAATAATCGGACCAAGGCACAGCGTGAGTAGAGTTCCACATATTTATTACAGTGAAACTTCAAAAACAACAAAGAATTAACGAACGTCCAGTACGTAGCGCACATAGGCACTAAACAAAAAAATATCCCACAACGCAGGTGGGAAAAGAGACACACTAAGTATGATCCCCAATTTGAGGCAACGATATTCAGCTGCCTCCAATTGGGAACCATACTCACACACCAACATAGAACTAAAATAACTAGAAACCCCCCCCTAGTCACGCTCTGACCTATTACACCATAGAGAACCCAGAGGGCTCTCAGCCACAAGTCATTGCAGTAGCCTGAGTCAGCTGCTGTATTCAGCTGACTCAACAATTACGATCGTGGAGAAACATGCTGATCTACGGTGTGATTTCTGAAAACAGCCAGTTCCTCTTAATTGTGGGGCTGCATGTCTACAGCTTCAGGGTAATTTAAACAGGCTAAGCAAGCTTTTATGTCAGTGAAGGAAGGGCTAGCTATAAGGGCTTTAAGCGAGACCCAGATGCAGATGGTTAGAGTCCAAGATGTTTATTAAAAATCCCAAAATGGTTGTGGACAGACAAAAGGTCAAAACCAGTTCCAGAGGTACAGAATGGCAGACAGGCTCGAGGTCAGTGCAGACAGGAATGGAGTCCAGAAAAACAGGCAAAGGTCAAAACTGGGAGGACTAGTAAAAGAGATTTAGAAAAGTAGGCGCTGGTTGACTTGAACATACAAGACGAACTGGCACAGAGAAACAGGAAACACAGGGATAAATACACAAGGGAAAATAAGCGACACCTGGAGGGGCTGAAGACAATCACAAGGACAGGTGAAACAGATCAGGGCGTGACAGTACCCCCCCCCCCTCTAGGGACGTCCGACCTGGGCGCATACCTGGCTGCCCGGGGTGTCGGCGGTGAAAATCAGCGATGAGGGTCGGGTCCAGGATGTCTTTAGCCGGAACCCAGCACCTCTCCTCCGGGCCATAACCCCCCCAGTTAACCAGGTACTGGAAACCCCTGCCCCGTGGTCGAACCCTCAGGAGGCGTCTCACCTTAGAAAGGCCAAAACCTAGGAAGAAACCTAGAGAGGAACCAGGCTATGAGGGGTGGCTAGTCCTCTTCTGGCTGTGCCGGGTGGAGATTATAACAGAACATGACCAAGATGTTCAAATGTTCATAAATGACCAGCATGGTCAAATAATAATAATCATAGTAGTTGTCGAGGGTGCAGCAAGTCAGCACCTCAGGAGTAAATGTCAGTTGGCTTTTCATAGCCGATCATTAAGAGTATCTCTACCGCTCCTGTTTTACATAGAATTAAAGATACAATTGTTCTTAATGTAACCGCTGTGTCAGATTTCAAAAAGCTTTACGGCAAAACACAATATTCAATAATCTGAAAACAGCGTTCAGCCACAAAAGCAAGCCATACAGTTACCCGCCAAATTGTGCAGTCAACAAAACTCATAAAAAGCATTATAAATCTTCACTTACCTTTGCTGATCTTCGTCGGAATGCACTCCCAGGACTCCCACTTCCACAAGAAATGTTTGTTTTGCTCGATAATGTCCATCATTTATGTCCAAATAGCTATTTTTGGTAGCGTGTTTGGTAAACAAATCCAACGTCAGGAAGCGCGTTCACTAAAAGCTGACGAAATGTCCAAAAGTTCCGTAACAGTCAGTAGAAACATGTCAAACGATGTATTGAATCAATCTTTAGAATGTTTTTAACATAAATCTTGAATAACGTTCCAACCGGAGAATTACATTGACTTCAGATGAGCGATGGAACAGAGCTCCCTCTCATGTGAACGCGCATGGTCAAAGCATGGTCAGGTTATGGCAGACCTGACTAATTCCCCTCTCATTCGGCCCCCTTTCACAGTAATCAAATCAAATCAAATGTATTTATATAGCCCTTCTTACATCAGCTGATATCTCCAAGTGCTGTACAGAAACCCAGCCTAAAACCCCAAACAGCAAGCAATGCAGGTGTAGAAGCACGGTGGCTAGGAAAAACTCCCTAGAAAGGCCAAAACCTAGGAAGAAACCTAGAGAGGAACCAGGCTATGAGGGGTGGCCAGTCCTCTTCTGGCTGTGCCGGGTGGAGATTATAACAGAACATGGCCAAGATGTTCAAATGTTCATAAATGACCAGCATGGTCAAATAATAATAATCATAGTAGTTGTCGAGGGTGCATCAAGTCAGCACCTCAGGAGTAAATGTCAGTTGGCTTTTCGTAGCCGATCATTAAGAGTATCTCTACCGCTCCTGCGGTATCTAGAGAGTTGAAAACAGCAGGTCTGGGACAGGTAGCACGTCCGGTGAACAGGTCAGGTTTCCATAGCCGCAGGCAGAACAGTTGAAACTGGAGCAGCAGCACGGCCAGGTGGACTGGGGACAGCAAGGAGTCATCATGCCAGGTAGTCCTGAGGCATGGTCCTAGGGCTCAGGTCCTCCAAGAGAGAGAAAGAAAGAGAGAAAGAGAGAATTAGAGAGAGCATACTTAAATTCACACAGGACACCGTATAAGACAGGAGAAGTACTCCAGATATAACAAACTGACCCTAGCCCCCCGACACATAAACTAATGCAGCATAAATACTGGAGGCTGAGACAGGAGGGGTGAGGAGACACTGTGGCCCCATCTGATGATACCCCCGGACAGGGCCAAACAGGAAGGATATAACCCCACCCACTTTGCCAAAGCACAGCCCCCACACCACTAGAGGGATATCTTCAACCACCAACTTACCATCCTGAGACAAGGCCGAGTATAGTCCACAAAGATCTCCGCCACGGCACAACCCAAGGGGGGGCGCCAACCCAGACAGGAAGATCACGTCAGTGACTCAACCCACTCAAGTGACGCACCCCTCCTAGGGACGGCATGAAAGAGCACCAGTAAGCCAGTGACTCAGCCCCTGTAATAGGGTTAGAGGCAGAGAATCCCAGTGGAGAAAGGGGAACCGGCCAGGCAGAGACAGCAAGGGTGGTTCGTTGCTCCAGAGCCTTTCCGTTCACCTTCACACTCCTGGGCCAGACTACACTCAATCATATGACCCACTGAAGAGATGAGTCTTCAGTAAAGACTTAAAAGTTGAGACCGAGTCTGCGTCTCTCACATGGGTAGGCAGACCATTCCATAAAAATTGAGATCTATAGGAGAAAGCCCTGCCTCCAGCTGTTTGCTTAGAAATTCTAGGGACAATTAGGAGGCCTGCGTCTTGTGACCGTAGCGTACGTGTAGGTATGTACGGCAGGACCAAATCGGAAAGATAGGTAGGAGCAAGCCCATGTAATGCTTTGTAGGTTAGCAGTAAAACCTTGAAATCAGCTCTTGCCTTAACAGGAAGCCAGTGTAGGGAGACTAGCACTGGCGTAATATGATCAAATTTTTGGGTTCTAGTCAGGATTCTAGCAGCCGTATTTAGCACTAACTGAAGTTTATTTAGTGCTTTATCCGGGTAGCCGGAAAGTAGAGCATTGCAGTAGTCTAACCTAGAACTAACAAAAGCATGGATAAATTTTTCTGCTTCATTTTTGGACAGAAAGTTTCTGATTTTTGCAATGTTACGTAGATGGAAAAAAGCTGTCCTTGAAACAGTCTTGATATGTTCGTCAAAAGAGAGATCAGGTTCCAGAGTAACGCCGAGGTCCTTCACAGTTTTATTTGAGACGACTTTACAAAGAAATGTCCGAATGAAAACAATTAACAACCCAAATAGCACAGTAACAGTAATCCAAATGCCATCTATACTTATATACACCAGATTAATTTACAGTTCACAAGATATATTAAGAATGATATGTACAGCAGTATATGTTTTATTTATTTATTTAACATGTACAGTGCATTCAGAAAGTATTCAGACCCCTTGACTTGTTCCAAATTTTGTTACAGCCTTATTCTAAAATGTATTCATATTTTTTTCTCATCAATCTACACACAATACCCCATAATGACATAGCAAAAAAAGGTTTTTAGACATTTTTGCTAATTTATTAAAATGAAAAATGGAAATATTTGACATAAGTATTCAGACCCTTTACAGTACTTTGATGAAGCACCGTTGGCAGCGATTACAGCCTCGAGTCTTATTGGGTATGACGCTATGAGCTTGGCTCACCTGTATTTGGGGAGTTTCTCCCATTCTTCTCTGCAGATCTTCTCAAGCTCTGTCAGGTTGGATGGGGAACGTTGCTGCACAGCTATTTTCAGGTCTTTCCAGAGATGTTCGATCGGGTTCAAGTTTGGGATCTGGCTGGGCCACTTAAGGACATTCAGAGACTTGTCCCAAAGCCACTCCTCCATTGTCTTGGCTGTGTGCCTAGGGTCGTTGTCCTGTTGGAAGGTGAATCTTCGCCCCAGTCTTAGGTCCTGAGTGCTCTGGAGCAGGTTTTCATTAAGGATCTCTCTGTACTTTGCTCTGTTCATCTTTGCCTCGATCCTGCCTCGATCCTGTCTCCCAGTCCCTGCCGCTGAAAAACATCCCCACATCATGATGCTGCCACCACCATGCTTCACCGTAGGAATGGTGCCAGGTTTCCTTCAGATGTGACGCTTGGCATTCAGGCCAATCTTGGTTTCATCAGACCAGAGAATCTTGTTTCTTATGGTCTGAGAGTCTTTAGGTGCCTTTTGGCAGACTCCAAACGGGCTGTCGTGCATTTTACGAAGGAGTGGCTTCCCTATGTCCACTCTACCATAAAGGCCTGATTTGTGGAGTGCTGCAGGGATGGTTGTCCTTCTGGAAGGTTCTCTTATCTCCACAGAGGAACTCTGGAGCTCTGTCAGAGTGAGTATCGGGTTCTTGGTCATCTCCCTGACCAAGGCCCTTCTCCCCCGATTGCTCAGTTTGGCCGGGTGACCAGCTCTAGGAAGAGTCTTGGTGGTTCCAAACTTCTTCCATTTAAGTATGATGGAGGCGCTGTGTTCTTTGGGACCTTCAATGCTGCAGAAATGCTGGTACCCTCCTCCAGAGCTGTGCCTCGACACAATGCTGTCTTGGAGCTCTACGGACAATTCCTTCAAACTCATGCTTTGGTTTTTGCTCTTACATGCACTGTCAGCTGTGAGAACTTATATAGACAGGTTTGTGCCTTTCCAAATCATGTCCAATCAATTGAATTTACCACAGGTGGACCAATCAAGTTGTAGAAACATCTCAAGGATGATCAATAGAAACAGGATGCACCTGAGATCAATTTCGAGTCTCATAGCAAAGGGTCTGAATACTTTGTAAATACGGTGTTTCTGTTTTTAAATTAGCAAAAAATTATAAAAAACTGTTTTTGTTTTGTCGTTGTGGGGTATCGTGTGTAGATTGCTGAGTTTTTTTTTGTATCCATTTTAGAATAAAGCTGTAACGTAACAAAATGTGGAAAACGTCAAGGGGTCTTTCCGAAAACACTGTACATGTTATTCATTCATTTCATCCAAACTGCTTGCGCGCGTCAATGAGAAAATAAAACGTTGTTCTATTTTTTACGCTTGACATGCTGCAAGTCCCGCCTCTCCCATCTCCTCATTGGTTTTTAGGAGCATATACCCACGTGGGTGATTGAAAGATGAATTGAGATCCACATTCCAGTTCAGTTGGTGGTGGTAATGCACCTTAAAGTTGGTTGCCAACCGCCATATAAATCCCACAGAAGAAGACGGAGAGTTGTTTTTATTTATTTAAGTAGGCAAGTCAGTTAAGAACAAATTCTTATTTTCAATAACAGCCTAGGAACAGTGGGTTAACTGCCTTGTTCAGGGTCAGAATGACAGATTTTTCCTTGTCAGCTTGGGGATTTGATCTTGCAACTTTTCGTTTACGCGTCCAACGCTCTAACCACTAGGCTACCTGCCGCCCCAGATTACTAGTAACTAACTATGTTTCCTCTTTTATATGTGGATACATTTTCGGAGTAGAGAACACACGATTTTGTGTGACTCAAAAGGGGTCAACATTTTACCAAGATCCAGAAGGACCTTGTGCATTTCAGGTAAAATAACAACCCAATAATTATATCCCAGGACAAATTAGCTAGCAACAGCAGACTAGCTAGCTAAATGTCCATGACTGTTGTCCCCAAACTAATACACTGTGGTCGAAGAATAAAACGTTTCAGAGACAAATAGTGTGTATTTTTCTGTGTTTCTGTTTTTCTTTCATCTTTGTCTTCTTCCCCCCAACTGAATGGAGAAAAGCAACACGTCACCTTGTTGATTTAACTCTCTCTCCCTGGGGTTATTCAGTTGCCCAGTGCTGCCAATATCAGCATGTTAGTTTTGATTTTAATCCAAAAAATACAACAACTTGCTTAGCAAACAGCTAAATGTTTGTTTTTGAATATTAATGTTATCTCCAACAACCAATGAGCATCTCCGTTGTAAATCCAGCGCATATTGAATGTTGAGATTGCCGACAGGCCAGTCTCTTTGGTCGTCACTAGTTACCAAAGTGACAAAATCAGAAGGGCCGCTACTCGAGCTATCAGATGAGGGAGTGTCATGTATGCCAGCTTAGGGTTCGCAGGCAACGACCAATCAGATGTGGGGAAGCGTGATGACCGGCCTGCAGGGGCAGACGAGAGACATGCATTTATTTTATCTAGCCTAGTGATCCATCAATGATTTGGTTAATTATTAGCTATAATAAAACCAACCATTCTAAATGCAACATGATAATCAGATATCTTATTCAAACTCAGCTTTCAAGCTTAGTATGATATTTGCCCTTTCTCATAGGCTAGTTTGTCTTAACCCAAAATATGTTTACTCCAAAGCTGCATTGTTTTTAAAATGGCATGTAGACAAACAAATGGACACATCTAGATTTAAAACGCACAGTTTCACAGAAATGTTCACAGAAATGTCTATTTTTGAAATTTGCTGATTTTTGGCTGATTTTAGAAGAACACTTCTGAACACTTCTCTTCTCACTGCATGTCTCACTTCTTTATTTGGCACTTACTATAGTAATTTATTTATTTAACTTAATATATTGAGATGAGAAAACATTTGAATTGGAATTGGGCTGCCTGAGTAAACACAGCCTTAGACTTTGACCAACAGGAGTAGGTTGATATACTTTTTCATATTTAACTTAAAATCAGGAAAGCAGATAACGTGGGTGATGTTTATTATAGCCTTGCAGTCCACCTTTTTGGTATTTTGTACCAGTTTACATCTCTTTACAAAGGCATGGTTTTCAAATATGGATGATGGTGTCACGTTCCTGACCTGTTTTCTGTTAGTTTTTGTATGTGTTAGTTGGTCAGGACGTGAGTTTGGGTGGGCAGTCTATGTTTTGTGTTTCTATGTTGGTTAATGGGTACCTGATATGGTTCTCAATTAGAGGCAGGTGGTTTTCATCTCCTCTGATTGAGAATCATATTAAGGTAGGTGTTGTCACATTGTTTGTCGTGGGTGGTTGTCTTCCGTGTCTGTGCACCACACGGGACTGTTTCGGTTGTTCGTTCGTTTGATGTAGTCTGTTCCTGTTCGTGAGTTCTTTGTGTAGTTATGTAAGTTCCATGTTCAGGTCTGTCTACGTCGTTTTGTTATTTTGTAATTTTCCAAGTGTTTTTCGTGTTCGTGTTCGTCTTTAAATAAATTTCAATATGTCATCACACCTCGCTGCATTTTGGTCGAAGAGGAGGAGGAGAACCGTTACAGATGGCAATATTTTAAATAATAATAATAATTGATTGGACTTATATGGCATTTTTCTAGACACTCAAAGCTCTTTACAGTAAAAGAGGAAAATCACCACCCTAACCCCACTTACATACTCTTGCAAAAAATGGCGTGTGATCTTTAGTGACCACAGAGTTGTGACACCTGTTTAAAGTCACATCTTCTTAAATTTTTATTGAAGAACATTCCATTGTTAGTACTTCAACATTATTAATAGGAAATTGTTGCAAAAGTGTATGGTATAAATTACAGTGATCTATCTTTGAACTTACTACCTTCTTGTTCATTTCAGCAACACATTTATATTTGGCTATTGTTTGTCCGTCTTTCCCCTGGTGGCATTCATATGTCTTTGTGCCCACAACTTCAAAGGGAGCACCATTGAATGGAGGACTTTTAATCTCCCAGCTGAGTTTTTTTTACTGCCAAAGGTTGTGCATCTGTTGAAGGTCAAGAATATGATATATTACTATTAGGATGAAAGTGTTACGTCTGTTGTTAGGAGACCAAGGTGCAGCTTGGTAGGCGTACATTATACTTTTATTTTTAATGACACCAAAAAACAACAAAATACGAAACAAACGTAAAGCTATATGCAGTGCAGAAAGCAACTACACACAAACAAGATCCCACAACTGAAAGTGGGGAAAAAGGGCTGCCTAAGTATGATCCCCAATCAGAGACAACGATAGACAGCTGCCTCTGATTGGGAACCATATCCGGCCAACAAAGAAATAGACAAACTAGAATGCCCACCCAAATCACACCCTGACCTAACCAAATAGAGAAATAAAAAGGCTCTAAGGTCAGGGCGTGACAGAAATGCTTCTAGGGAAACTAACAACGTTGCTCTATCAAATAGAATAACTCCTCTGTGCTTGGAATGGAATTCCTTATGCTAATTTGCTAGCTCAATTTAGATGAGAGTAGCAACAGTTAGCTACTGTACAAGTTACCTAAAAAAGAAAAGACAACTTACACTTTTGGCCAAAACTTTTGTCCTTTCTCAATGTTATACGTGCCTTAGGCGTGCTGCAAGGAGGCATGAGGACTGCAGATGCAATAAATTGCAATGTCTGTACTGTGAGACGCGCTACAGGGAGACAGGATGGACAGCTGATCGTCCTCGCAGTGGCAGACCACGTGTAACAGCACCTGCACAGGATCTGTACAGCCGAACTTCACACCTGCGGGACAGGTACAGGATGGCAACAACAACTGCCCGAGTTACACCAGGAATGCACAATCCCTCCATCAGTGCTCAGACTGTCCACAATAGGCTGAGAGAGGCTGGACTGAGGGCTTGTAGGCCAGTTGTAAGGCAGGTCCTCACCAGACATCACCGGCAACAACATCGCCTATGGGCACAAACCCACCGTCGCTGGACCAGACAGGACTGGCAAAAAGTGCTCTTCACTGACGAGTTGTGGTTTTGTCTCACCAGGGGTGATGGTCAGATTTGCGTTTATCGTCGAAGGAATGAGCGTTACACTGAGCCCTGTACTCTGGAGTGGGATCGATTTGGAGGTGGAGGGTCCATCATGGCCTGGGTCAGTGTGTCACAGCATCATTGGACTGAGCTTGTTGTCATTGCAGGCAATCTCAACGCTGTGCTTTACAGGGAAGACATCCTCCTCCCTCATGTGGTACCTTTCCTGCAGGCTCATCCTGACATTACCCTAAAGCATGACAATGCCACCAGCCATACTGCTCGTTCTGTGCGTAATTTTCTGCAAGACAGGAATGTCAGTGTTCTGCCATGGCCAGTTAAGAGCCCGGATCTCAATCCCATTGAGTACGTCTGGGACCTGTTGGATCGGAGGGTGAGGGCTAGGCCCATTCCCCCCAGAAATGTCCGGGAACTTGCAGGTGCCATGGTGGAGAGTACGGTAACATCTCACAGCAAGAATTGGCAAATCTGGTGCAGTCCATGAGGAGGAGATGCACTGTAGTACTTAATGCAGCTGGTGGCCACACCAGATACTGACTGTTACTTTTGATTTTGAGCCCCCCTTTGTTCAGCGACAACATTATTCCATTTCTGTTAGTCACATGTCTGTGGAACTTTTTAAGTTTATGTCTCAATTGTTGAATCTTGTTATGTTCATACAAATATTTACACATGTTAAGTTTGCTGAAAATGAACGCAGTTGACAGTGAGAGGACGAGAGTTTATATGGCAGTCGGGAGGAAGCAAGATCAGGTGGGACCATTCTAGCCAATGAGAGGGCAGTATTGTGTGTGAACAATAGGCACAACTCCGATATAAAGTGTTTTTTCTCAAAGTTGGTGGGATATCACGTGTCCTACATATCAGTACACTCATAACAACCAAAGCGCTATGAAAATTATAATTGATCAAATAAGCCACACTTAGCAAATAAGCCATTCAATGTTTTGTTAACCAAATTCGACACTCATTGACCTCCATATAAAAATTCCTCGCTTGGTGAGGGTAAAAAAACGCCACCTGCTGTAGAAGACAGTTATCCCTCTCGCTTCGCCTCTTCCTGTCTAATGTGACGCACAAATTTCAGTTAATTACTATAGCTCCCGCCTTGGGCCAATCATTGTAATTTTGTAAATGACGGATCTCTATGGCAAGATGCATCATTCACTCAAGTTTCGTCAAAATTGGGCCAGTGCTGTCTGAGATATCGCTTGTCACTATCATACAAACGGATCGGCGGTTGGAGACCTATCCACAGTCCCGTATGTACTCCTCAAAGGGTTAATACATATAGGAAGACATTACTATCACTATTGCTATGTTATTATACCTGAATTACCATTCATGTTTCTCAGAGGGACTGCTCCTCTCTCCGCTCCCGCCTTGTCTCATCCTCATGTATCCATGAGCCTGAATTACGCACTGGTCCTGCAGCTTTTCCTTTCCTCTCCCAGCTGCAGTCCAGCCAGCCCGCCCCTCTCCTTTCTTCTCCCTAGACGTCCCCTTGTCTTTTATCTCTGCATGGCGCCATCCTCCAGGACAACAAACGCCAATGATTGATTTCTGGTTGATAGGCTCTCATTTCTAAGATTTAGTTTATTATCTGAATTGCTGAGTCCAAACACACCCATCACGTATATCTGTCACTTCCTCCCTTGCCCTGCTCATCTCTTTCTCATTTTCTCTATTCTATTACTACGTTCAAGAAGACTACAGCTCCATGGAGTTTTTCGATGATTCTCGGCTTTGACCATCTCTTTTGAGTTCTCACCCTCTGTCTCACCTCCCTCACCCCTGCTATCTGTGAGTTTAAGGAGTGAGGAGACAGACCCTCAGTATCAGGAGGAGATAGTGGGTTTAATCTCACATTCCTCCTGTGTCTCCCACTGTCACTTCACTCTCCTCCTCCCACAGTTCCCCGACAGGCCGCCAACTCAGGATTCAGTAGGGGTGAGGGTTACCCTCAGTACAGTAGATCCACCGCCACGCAGCCTTTCATCTCTATATCTGCTCGTCCACGATTGTTTTCTGCTGAGTTCTCTTCTCTCCCTCTATATGTGTAGTAAAGGTACAATTAATCTGGCTGTGCCTGATTGTTGCCATATACTGTGTGAAGATTCAACATTGACAACCTGAACAAAATTCAAAATACCCAATTTACACAGCTAACGTTTGGTTTCCTTTGCTGTCATTGAAATATATGTGTTACCAACCAATCTGCTTGGTTAGCCATGTATGAAACATTGTGTGTAAGGAATTAAACGGGTTACCAATTTCAGCCTCAATATGATGTTTCTTTAACTTCTTATGGCTGCAATCCCATTAACGGGATGATATGACAACAGCCAGTGAAAGTGCACGGCGCCAAATTCAAACAACAGAAATCTCATAATTAAAATTCCTCAAACATACATGTATCTTATACCATTTTATTATTTGATTTCAAATAGGCTTTTCAGCGAAAGCACCACAAACGATTACGTTAGGTCACCACCAACTCACAGAAAAATTCAGCAATTTTTCCAGCCAAAGAGAGGAGTCAAAAAAGCACAAATAGAGATAAAATGAATCACTAACCTTTGATGATCTTCATCAGATGACACTCATAGTACTTCATGTTACACAATACATATATGTCTTGTTCGATTAAGTTCATATTTATATCCAAAAATCCGTTTACATTGGCGCTATGTTCAGAAATGCCTCCAGAAATTGCAGAGAGCCGCGTCAAATAACAGAAATACTCATCATAAACTTTGATGAAAGATAAATGTTTTACATAGAATTAAAGATACAATTGTTCTTAATGTAACCGCTGTGTCAGATTTCAAAAAGCTTTACGGCAAAACACAATATTCAATAATCTGAAAACAGCGTTCAGCCACAAAAGCAAGCCATACAGTTACCCGCCAAATTGTGCAGTCAACAAAACTCATAAAAAGCATTATAAATCTTCACTTACCTTTGCTGATCTTCGTCGGAATGCACTCCCAGGACTCCCACTTCCACAAGAAATGTTTGTTTTGCTCGATAATGTCCATCATTTATGTCCAAATAGCTATTTTTGGTAGCGTGTTTGGTAAACAAATCCAACGTCAGGAAGCGCGTTCACTAAAAGCTGACGAAATGTCCAAAAGTTCCATAACAGTCAGTAGAAACATGTCAAACGATGTATTGAATCAATCTTTAGAATGTTTTTAACATAAATCTTGAATAACGTTCCAACCGGAGAATTACATTGACTTCAGATGAGCGATGGAACAGAGCTCCCTCTCATGTGAACGCGCATGGTCAAAGCATGGTCAGGTTATGGCAGACCTGACTAATTCCCCTCTCATTCGGCCCCCTTTCACAGTAATCAAATCAAATCAAATGTATTTATATAGCCCTTCTTACATCAGCTGATATCTCCAAGTGCTGTACAGAAACCCAGCCTAAAACCCCAAACAGCAAGCAATGCAGGTGTAGAAGCACGGTGGCTAGGAAAAACTCCCTAGAAAGGCCAAAACCTAGGAAGAAACCTAGAGAGGAACCAGGCTATGAGGGGTGGCCAGTCCTCTTCTGGCTGTGCCGGGTGGAGATTATAACAGAACATGGCCAAGATGTTCAAATGTTCATAAATGACCAGCATGATCAAATAATAATAATCATAGTAGTTGTCGAGGGTGCATCAAGTCAGCACCTCAGGAGTAAATGTCAGTTGGCTTTTCGTAGCCGATCATTAAGAGTATCTCTACCGCTCCTGCGGTATCTAGAGAGTTGAAAACAGCAGGTCTGGGACAGGTAGCACGTCCGGTGAACAGGTCAGGGTTCCATAGCCGCAGGCAGAACAGTTGAAACTGGAGCAGCAGCATGGCCAGGTGGACTGGGGACAGCAAGGAGTCATCATGCCAGGTAGTCCTGAGGCATGGTCCTAGGGCTCAGGTCCTCTGAGAGAGAGAAAGAAAGAGAGAATTAGAGAGAGCATACTTAAATTCACACAGGACACCGGATAAGACAGGAGAAGTACTCCAGATATAACAAACTGACTCTAGCCCCCCGACACATAAACTAATGCAGCATAAATACTGGAGGCTGAGACAGGAGGGGTCAGGAGACACTGTGGCCCCATCCGATGATACCCCCGGACAGGGCCAAACAGGAAGGATACAGTGAGGGAAAAAATTATTTGATCCCCTGCTGATTTTGTACGTTTGCTCACTGACAAAGAAATGATCAGTCTATAATTTTAATGGTAGGTTTATTTGAACAGTGAGAGACAGAATAACAACAAAAAAATCCAGAAAAACACATGTCAAAAAAGTTATCAATTGATTTGCATTTTAATGAGGGACGCCCTGTCTGGGCGCCAACCCAGACAGGAAGATCACGTCAGTGACTCAACCCACTCAAGTAACGCACCCCTCCTAGGGACGGCATGAAAGAGCACCAGTAAGCCAGTGACTCAGCCCCTGTAATAGGGTTAGAGGCAGAGAATCCCAGTGGAGAGAGGGCAACCGGCCAGGCAGAGACAGCAAGGGCGGTTCGTTGCTCCAGAGCCTTTCCTTTCACCTTCACACTCCTGGGCCAGACTACACTCAATCATATGACCCACTGAAGAGATGAGTCTTCAGTAAAGATTTAAAGGTTGAGACCGAGTCTGCGTCTCTCACATGGGTAGGCAGACCATTCCATAAAAATTGAGCTCTATAGGAGAAAGCCCTGCCTCCAGCTGTTTGCTTAGAAATTCTTGGGACAATTAGGAGGCCTAAGTCTTGTGACCACTGAAGAGATGAGTCTTCAGTAAAGATTTAAAGGTTGAGACCGAGTCTGCGTCTCTCACATGGGTAGGCAGACCATTCCATAAAAATTGAGCTCTATAGGAGAAAGCCCTGCCTCCAGCTGTTTGCTTAGAAATTCTTGGGACAATTAGGAGGCCTAAGTCTTGTGACCATACGTGTAGGTATGTACGGCAGGACCAAATCGGAATGATAGGTAGGAGCAATCCCATGTAATGCTTTGTAGGTTAGCAGTAAAACCTTGAAATCAGCCCTTGCCTTAACAGGAAGCCAGTGTAGGGAGGCCAGCACTGGAGTAATATGATCAAACTTTTTGGGTTCTAGTCAGGATTCTAGCAGCCGTATTTAGCACTAACTGAAGTTTATTTAGTGCTTTATCCGGGTAGCCGGAAAGTAGAGCATTGCAGTAGTCTAACCTAGAAGTAACAAAAGCATAGATACATTTTTCTGCTTCATTTTTGGACAGAAAGTTTCTGATTTTTGCAATGTTACATAGATGGAAAAAAGCTGTCATTGAAACAGTCTTGATATGTTCGTCAAAGAGAGATCAGGGTCCAGAGTAACGTCGATGTCCTTCACAGTTTTATTTGAGATGACTTTACAACCATCAAGATTAATTGTCAGATTCAACAGAAGATCTCTTTTTTTCTTGGGACCTAGATCATACATCTCTGTTTTGTCCGAGTTTAAAAGTAGAACGTTTTCAGCCATCCACTTCCTTATGTCTGAAACACAGGCTTCTAGCGAAGGCAATTTTGGGGCTTCACCATGTTTCATTGAAATGTACAGCTGTATGTCATCCGCATAGCAGTGAAAGTTAACATTATGTTTTCGAATGACATCCCCAAGAGGTAAAATATATAGTGAAAACAATAGTGGTCCTAAAACGGAACCTTGAGGAACACCGAAATGTGCAGTTGATTTGTCAGAGGACAAACCATTCACAGAGACAAACTGATATCTTTCCGACAAATAAGATCTAAACCAGGCCAGAACTTGTCCGTGTAGACCAATTTGGGTTTCCAATCTCTCCAAAAGAATGTGGTGATCGATGGTATCAAAGGCAGCACTAAGGTCTAGGGGAACGAGGACAGATCCAGAGCCTCTTTCTGACGCCATTAAAAGGTAATTTACCACCTTCACAAGTGCAGTCTCAGTGCTATGATGGGGTCTAAAACCAGACTGAAGCATTTCGTATACATTGTTTGTCTTCAGGAAGGCAGTGAGTTGCTGCGCAACAGCTTCTTCAATTTCTTTTGAGAGGAATGGAAGATTCGATATAGGCCGATAGTTTTTTATATTTTCTGGGTCAAGGTTTGGCTTTTTCAAGAGAGGCTTTATTACTGCCACTTTTAGTGAGTTTGGTACACATCCGGTGGATAGAGAGCCGTTTATTATGTTCAACATAGGAGGGCCAAGCACAGGAAGCAGCTCATTCAGTAGTTTAGTTGGAATAGGGTCCAGTATGCAGCTTGAAGGTTTAGAGGCCATGATTATTTTCATCATTGTGTCAAGAGATACAGTACTAAAACACTTGAGTGTCTCTCTTGATCCTAGGTCCTGGCAGAGTTGTGCAGACTCAGGACAGCTGAGCTTTGGAGGAACACGCAGATTTAAAGAGGAGTCCGTAATTTGCTTTCTAATGATCATGATCTTTTCCTCAAAGAAGTTCATGAATGTATTACTGCTGAAGTGAAAGCCATCCTCACCTGGGGAATGCTGCTTTTTAGTTAGCTTTGCGACAGTATCAAAAAGATACTTTTTGATAAAATTTTCCTCAATTAAGTTGGAGAAATAGGATGATCGAGCAGCAGTGAGGGCTCTTCGATACTGCACGGTACTGTCTTTCCAAGCTAGTCGGAAGACTTCCAGTTTGGTGTGGCGCCATTTCCGTTCCAATTTTCTGGAAGCTTGCTTCAGAGCTCGGGTATTTTCTGTATACCAGGGAGCTAGTTTCTTATGACAAATGTTTTTAGTTTTTAGGGGTGCAACTGCATCTAGGGTATTACGCAAGGTTAATTGAGTTCCTCAGTTAGGTGGTTAACTGATTTTTGTCCTCTGATGTCCTTGGGTAGGCAGAAGGAGTCTGGAAGGGCATCAAGGAATCTTTGTGTTGTCTGAGAATTAGAGGCATCAGACAAGGTTCTACAGACTGTTGACATCTAGTGGAAGCCGTAGGAAGTGCAAACTCATCCATATCTCGCTGTGATTTCAATAGGATCTTGGTTGAAAATCGACCAGCCTCAGAATTCCCACTTCCTGTTTGGATTTTTTTTCAGGTTTTTGCCTGCCATATGAGTTCTGTTATACTCACAGACATAATTCAAACAGTTTTAGAAACTTCAGAGTGTTTTCTATCCAATACTACCAAATAATATGCATATATTAGCAACTATGACTGAGGAGCAGGCCTTTTACTCTGGGCACCTCTGTGCACCTTTCATCCAAGCTACTCAATACTGTCCCTGCAGCCATAAGAAGTTAACAGAAAAGAGTGTTGATGTGTTGGCTTCATAGCATTATGCAGTGTGCTGTCCAGTCAGTGTGACCTCCTCCCTGTCCCCTCCCACCTCAGACCTGTCCCAGCGGTGGTGTCATGCAGCCGGCGGCGGCCATGGTGGTGGCCGTGGTGTCTCTGGAGCCCTGGGGCTCTGCCTCTCATCACATCACAGCGTGATTTGGCACCACCCGCCTGGCCTCACCTGTCCTTGCAGGCCTTCAGATCCATGGCAAACCTGCCTGCTCTGCTCTGCCTTCTCTGAGTAAATTTGCTTATTATTTGGTCTGGCCAGATAAGCTATCAGTTTAATATGGGGCATACCCTTTAACACATGGAGACAAGCGTTCACTTTGAACACCAACACACAAAGCAACACTAGCGCACTCTCACACAACAAACATAGATTCTAGCTAATATAAGGCTTGTTCTTTTTTTATCCGATATAGATTTCATGCTTGATGTAGTCTTTTTTTTTCATCTCTTGAGAAAGAGGCATAAAACATGTCTGATATGGATGTTTGACTTTTGTACGGTGCGTAATAATGTTTACTGACGATTTACGCCCTGTAGCCCTGACATCTGTACCTATGAAATGTTTAGAAAAACATTATTCAAAAACAAATTCTCTCTGGTCTCTCATCCCAATTAGACTCAAACCAGTTCACCTACCGTGCCTCCAGGGGTGTTGATGATGTGTTACTGATCATGCTGAACAATATCTACGAACATTTAGAAAATAGTCTAGTGAAAATTGTATTCATTGACTTCAGTAGCGCGTTTAACACAATCCAACCCCACCTACTGTTGGATAAGCTGGTGAATTTGGGTGTCAACTCTCTACTGATCAAGTGAATAAATAGTTTCCTTGTGAACCGTACTCAACAAGTGAAGTTTAACTCTGCCATCTCTACATCTAGAATGGTGAATACGGGAGCCCCTCAAGGTTGCGTACTTTCACCGATACTGTACACACTGTACACAAACGATTGTCAAGCCTCGGACTCACAAATTCTTTAAATATGCAGATGACACCGCTGTTGTGGGTTTCCTCCACCCAGACCAAGCCTCTCTTCAAGGTTTTGACAGAGAAGCAGCAAAATTTGTCCAGTGGTGTGCAGATAATTTTCTTGAAATAAATGTTAAAAACAAAAGAGATGGAAATTGATTTCAGAAGGAACAAAACTCCACTACACCCTACAAAGATCAATGGGGAATCAGTCGATAGAGTGATCACATAAAAGTACCTGGGAATCGAAATAGACAATAAACGGAAATTCAATGACTGTGCCTTTGCAAAGATAAAGAAATTGCAACAGAGAATGTTTTTTTTATGCAAGCTGAACCATTTTAATGTTGAACGCCATATCTTACAAATGTTCTATAAATCTGTCCAGTAGAGTGTGCTGTCCTTTGGAAACATGCGAGTGCAGGACCAAGTCAATCTTCTGCACTTTATCAAGACGGCGGGAAGGAAAATTGGTATAGACCAAGAATCAGCCACCAACTTGTACACAAAACTCATCCTCCTAAAACTTGAAAGCATTTTAGAGGACAGTACTCATCCACTTCACTCAAAATTCAGTCACAGCAGCAGCCAGACAAGGGGAAAGAGATCTCTTCAAAATAAAATTCAAACAGATCGATATGGGGACTCTTTTATTCCAACAGCCATTAGACTGTATAAAAGATAGCCTGTTGATCCCACGAGTGTACAGTATATTGACCTTTCACTTTAAATGTGTAGCTATAGCACTTTGAATGAATTATTTTGTGTAGTTTCTGTGTTTTCCTTTTTTAAGCACATGACCAAATTAATTTCCCCCTGATGGGATAATAAAGTTGATCTGAATCTAATCAGGTTGCTTTAGATTCCTGGGAGTTTTTAGTTCAGTGAACATGTCCTCATCTCATGGCAACTGAGGTCAAATGTGTCACCTCCCTCCTGATTGGATCACACACAGATCTGATAATAATACGTTTCTTATGATTGGATCACAAATCGATCAGATTAGGACGTTTTTTTATTCTGACTGAAGGCAAAAGATACATCATGAGACGCATAACAAGCCCCCCGTTATGTAGTGATGATTTGTTGGTAGCAAACAAGTTACAATAACTTCAGAATAACAATGCTTAAACAAGGGAAAGAGTTTAGTTCAACCTCAGTTTGATTGATACTCATCCAAACCAGCTACCGCAAGAGCAACTTAACTTACATATTGCTTTCGTTCCCCTCTCTTCGCCCTCCTGTCTTTCGCGGAAATGAAGCCTAGAGGCAGGATCCTAGAAGGAGTGTAGAGTTCAAAGCGTTATCACGCGTGGAACGTCTTTTCATCATGTTTTAGAAACAAGCGTTCGCACTAATCCCCCAATAATCTCTCCAGGAGAACTCCAGCGATAAGGCACGCCACCCACGGCTTTCAAACACACTTTTGGGGAGTCTCTATCTCCCCCTCACTGCTCTGTCGTTCCATAGGAAGGACGAGTGAAGGTGACCACCCTCTCAGTCTCTCTCTTTCTCTCTCTAACAGTGTTTGTTTACCTCTTGGTAAATCTCTCCAGTTGATCTGAAAGGATCAACAGAGGACCGTCTACAGCACCCTACTGCACTCCACCCCCTCAAATTAGATCTGAATTAAAACGATCGCTCTAGAAGACCCAAAATCTGTAATTTAGCACTTGTCGCCCTGTTGATCGCTCCTGAATGTCTCTGATAATAAAGTGCACTGAACTATCTTGATTCTTGATGGCAGACTTGTTGAGAGCATTTCCATGTATGATTTCATTGGCAACAAGGCCCTAAGGTTGTACTACAGGCCTGAGAGTTCACATAGAGCTCACAGGATGACCAGGGAAACTTGATACTAAACCCATCATCAGACACTTCCTCACCAATCTAAATGTCTGTTCCTATGTCTTCCTGCCTCTGACATACTCTGAGAAGTTGTGCAATAGTGAGAGGTAGGGACCAGGTGACCAAAGAAGTGGACTGAGTAGAGGCAAATGGAGAGGCACAGGGGAGAAAGAGAAATGATAGGAATGAGCATTGGAAAAAGCCAGCAAAAGGAAGAAGGCAGTGCCAGAGTGGAAGAGAGAAGGAATGGAAAGAGGTGGGAATGGAGAGATGGAGGTGATGGGGAGGGGTGCTCATTCTCATCACTCAGTCCCTGTGACTGGGACAGTATCTGCATCTCGCTGTCATCTGCGTTGGCTTCTGCGGGGTGGAGAGTGGAGGAGAGAGGAGAGAGGAGAGAGGGAAAACCTTCCTCTATCTCTGAGGCTTATCTCCGGCAGTTCAGGAGCCCGCTTTCCAAGAGTGCCTCATTTTCAAATCTCTTATCTCGCCCGTTTTAAGTATCGCAAGTTTTATATTTTTACATGTAATTTGCATGCAGCTCATCAACCTTTTCTTAGAGGTGTCTGCAGATATGTG
The DNA here is from genome assembly GCF_045679555.1 of Salvelinus alpinus. NCBI lineage: Eukaryota > Metazoa > Chordata > Actinopteri > Salmoniformes > Salmonidae > Salvelinus > Salvelinus alpinus. Next base: position 26,314,204 of record NC_092100.1, read on the forward strand.
TGGCTGTGTGAGCGGTGTGTGTTTTTCTATGTTAGCTTGTTGTGTATGATACATGTTTTTAGTACACTAAGCTCATGTATTAATACACACGTGTATTTGTGTAGAGAAATCTAGTGTGTGGTGTGTGTGTGCGTTCGTACCCATGTGTGTGTTAATTAGTGTGCGTGTGTGTGCGTGTGTGTTGAGAGAGAGTGTGTGTGAGAGGCGGATGAGAGTAGGTTTCTGATGTTAATCTTTCTTCCTTTTCTTCTCTGTATTTTTGGAGGATTCACAGTGACCTCTTTGTTTGGGACAGTGAGTACCCCCTCCATTCCCCCCTTTTGGGAAAGAAAACATTTCCTGTAAGGGAGAGATTGAGAGAGAAGGGCAGACAGAGGGGTAGGAATGAGAAAGAGAGAGGGATGAGAGAGAGCTTGATTAGCCATACAGTACTGTAGAGAGGGAAGGATGGGAAGATTAAGAGGTAAATGGGAGGAGGGGGTGAAAGAGAGCGAGAGGAAGAAAGAGTATGAATGAAGACCAAGCCAACCGCAATGGTCAAAAGGCCTATGATGGAACTCAGTGGAAGTCAGTTGAACAGACCAGGAAAGGAGAGACACTATTCTACCTTCCTGTTCTTTTCTTCTCAGTCTGTCCAGCTGTTTCTGCTTCATACAGTACATTCAAAAACCCTTGGATGACATCATTATCCAGGATGCACATATTGAAATTGAAGATTGACCAATCAATCCATTGGTTTTCTCAGTTTATCATGGGTCCTCAGAGAACAGAATTTTAAAGTTGCTTTAATCACCAGGGAATATTCATCAAATTATGGTAGCAATGATGTATGTATGTATGTAAACCGTAAAAATCTACGTAGTACACACACTGATAGTGGTATGAAGGCTACATTTACTGGAGGATGCGGGAGGCATTTTATTATTTCCTCTGCTTTAATTGAACCGTATATAAAGCTGAATTGATCTGAGTCGGGGTTAGACTTGGGGTTAGTGCATGGAAAGGTTTCTCCCTTCATTTCCACCTCCAGAGGAGAGCGTTTGGGGAGAGAGAAAATTATATTTTCATTTTATACTCAGCAACGACTAGGCTACGGAATGAACGAATAGAGAAATGAAATCAGCCGAGCATCATTTGCATTCAAGTTTTATCGGCATGAGAGGAGGGCGTTTTTGGGAGTGATAAGGAGAGGGCGTCGCAGACTGCGTTGGGGGTGGGGGGTGAGGTGTATGTGCACGTAGGCTTTGTGTGTGTGTGTGTGTTGAAGGTGGATATGGGGAGGCTGGAGGGTGTGTGTGGGGGTGGGGGGGTTAATATCAGACCAAATAATTAGATTCGCTATCGTCTCGGCGGCAGCAGTGCGGGGATCAGGCAGATTAAAGCCCGGCTGGGCTGATTAATATTCATGAGGGACGAGGGTCCGGACGAGGGGGCTTAGACTGCGCCTCAAAGACTCCCTCACTGAGGGGCTTAAAGCGCTCTCAAAGTGCCTGGGTCCTAGGGAGACCGCCAGGGTGAACACAGGCAGTGCTGAGCAACGTTAACTTATCCTCTTAGTCTTTTAGTTCTCCTCCTAATACCCCTCCCTCGCTCTCTCCCTGCTCCTTGGGAAATGTGTTTCAATCAGTGGGGCTGGCTACTATGAATTGTGGGATAGTTTACGGCAGTAGTGGTGGAGTGTTCTGCCTAGCAGGTGGATGTGTTGTGTTCAGAGGTAAGAACTTGCCATTTGATGATGTTTAATTTGATACTGTGATTGTTGAAAATGTCCTCCAGGCCAGAGAAATGTGATACTAGAGGCTTCTCTGCTCCTCTTAACTCAACCATCTTTAGCGGCCATAGCCTCTGTTGGCTTTGTTAATTACACATCCTAATCAAACTGTAATCTTGCCGCATGTCTTTTAGTTTTCATTATCTGTGTTGGTTCCAGACAGCATTTAAAGTCGCAGTACAGCCAGGGCCCAAAGCCTGATCAGAGTCAGCTAAATCATCATCTCCACCTCATATTCGCTCTGGTCGTCTCTGAGAATATCTCAGAGAGAGATAGAGGTAGATAAAGATGCTTGGATAGAGATTATTATTATTATTTTTGTGCATTTGTTCATACTGTCCAAAGACCCTCTTCAATCTGTTGTATGGCTCTATTTTTCTGTCTCATACACTAGAGTTGCGTTCATTTCCTTCAAAGTCGGACCACACTGGCCTTTTCTTCAGTGAATAAATACCAAAGCATCATGATAGATAGATTTGTGATAAATTAGTCTGAAACAAATTAGCAGCACTTATAGCTCAGACGGCTCCAGCATTGGGTTCCAAATTAAAACAAAAGAAGCTGTATCTCTACATCAGCGCAAGTTCCCCATGAAATACAATACGCAGCGTCTTTAGGCTAGAACAGACTGATTCAGAAATAAACTACACTTTCCTCCCTCGCCTCCCAACTTGCCCCATACAGTATACACTCCCATTTCCTTTACACAAAAACGTTCCCCTCATATTCTCTCTAAATGTTCCAGTCAATGTGGTACCATGTTGGAATATGTGTACCCCTGTAGCAAGATTGACTGAATGACTAACTGGCCGTAGTTCTCCTGAAGCAGTCTGTCAGGGCTGCATGACTGCTTCCACCTAGTGGAGCCAGAGTGTTCTGTATGTCCTCAGGCCTCCATGCAGTGGTAGCGCCTATAGGCCTTGTGCAACTCTACTGGAGTTGTGAAGCTCAACCCAATGCTACTGTGTTTTATTACATTTATACATACTCTCATAAATGTATTATTGAACCTCACAAAGACTACATTTTACTGGGACTGCTGTAAGTTATTTGGTTATGAATGCACAATGCTTAACTGTGCCATAACACACAGAAGTACGTATATGCGTGTGGGTAAGTATCTCATGCAGACACACAATGTCTGTGGGAGTGATTGTCAGGTGGAATGCTCTGTGAACTTCAGCTGAACAAAGACAAGATTGTGCAGAGGATGGCACAGGTGTGTGTTTCTCTCTGGTCTGCCCTACTCTGGCTACAGCCTCACTTACACATGTGCAACCACTGACACACATTTTTCAGCACACACACTCATACACACACACACACCGCGAGATTATGACCTCCCTCTATTCACAATCCTTTTGTCCCATCATGTATTGAGAGAAGTTCCTGAGAGGGTGTCCGGGTGAATAGGAGCACTACGACCTCATCGGATCTCCTTTCTTACTATTTCTTCTCCTTTCTCGTGGGGTCGCTCTGTTCCTTCCCTCTTTCTCCCTGCTGCTATTTATAGCTCCTTTCTGTGAGTCTTTGTTCAGCCCGTGCCCCTTCCTGTCCCTCTATGCTTCTGATTGCCCGTGTTAAGGGGCTTCCCCTTCCCACTGAAAAAGATAAGTCCCTTTATTGTACACTATGTTCAATGTGCTTTAAAACAGTAAATTCAGAGGACGTTGTCAGGATTAATTCATTGTTAAACCTCACTGTTCAGTACAGTAGGTCTTTGCCATCAAATGTAAAGAGGAGTATATTTCTATATATAAAAGGTTTGTCAGAATAGACTTGGCAATGTATGTGAGAATCAGAAGATATGTGATGTTAGATGATAATTGTCATTTGACCCTGTGTTTCCAGAACAAGTCTGACAGCCTCTGTATGTTTGTATGTTTGTATGTCAGCAGATCTCCAGGCTGACTCTGGTGTGTGAAGACAATAACTGCTGGCTCAGTAGAGTCCCACTAACCTCCGATGCCACAACTGCCAACTGTACCATCTACAGTCAAGGTAGTTAACCAACAGACCTGATCCCAGAAATGCCAAACCATCAACACAGCCCACATACATATAATGCACCATTTACACTGTTACATTCTAGTCATTTAGCAGACACTCTTATACGTAGCAACTTACAATCAGAGATCTCTTATCAGAGTGACCCCATAAAGACACCATACAGAGATCTTTTTGACCTACAATAGATTAGTATACATACCATGTGTGTAGTTCTAGTACACACCCCAGGTGTGATGTGTGTAGTTCTAGTACAGGCCCCAGGTGTAATGTGTATAGTTCTAGTACAGGCCCCAGGTGTGATGTGTGTAGTTCTAGTACACGCCCCAGGTGTGATGTGTGTAGTTCTAGTACAGGCCCCAGGTGTGATGTGTATAGTTCTAGTACAGGCCCCAGGTGTGATGTGTGTAGTTCTAGTACAGGCCCCAGGTGTGATGTGTATAGTTCTAGTACACACCCCAGGTGTGATGTGTGTAGTTCTAGTACAGGCCCCAGGTGTGATGTGTATAGTTCTAGTACAGGCCCCAGGTGTGATGTGTGTAGTTCTAGTACAGGCCCCAGGTGTGATGTGTGTAGTTCTAGTACAGGCCCCAGGTGTGATGTGTATAGTTCTAGTACAGGCGCCAGGTGTGATGTGTGTAGTTCCAGTACAGGCCCCAGGTGTGATGTGTATAGTTCTAGTACAGGCCCCAGGTGTGATGTGTGTAGTTCTAGTACAGGCCCCAGGTGTGATGTGTGTAGTTCTAGTACAGGCCCCAGGTGTGATGTGTATAGTTCTAGTACAGGCCCCAGGTGTGATGTGTGTAGTTCTAGTACACGCCGCAGGTGTGATGTGTATAGTTCTAGTACACACCCCAGGTGTGAAATGTGTAGTTCTAGTACACGCCCCAGGTGTGATGTGTGTAGTTCTAGTACAGGCCCCAGGTGTGATGTGTATAGTTCTAGTACAGGCCCCAGGTGTGATGTGTGTAGTTCTAGTACAGGCCCCAGGTGTGATGTGTGTAGTTCTAGTACAGGCCTCAGGTGTGATGTGTATAGTTCTAGTACAGGCCTCAGGTGTGATGTGTGTAGTTCTAGTACACGCCCCAGGTGTGATGTGTGTAGTTCTAGTACAGGCCCCAGGTGTGATGTGTATAGTTCTAGTACAGGCCCCAGGTGTGATGTGTGTAGTTCTAGTACAGGCCCCAGGTGTCATGTGTATAGTTCTAGTACAGGCCCCAGGTGTGATGTGTGTAGTTCTAGTACAGGCCCCAGGTGTGATGTGTATAGTTCTAGTACAGGCCCCAGGTGTGAAGTGTGTAGTTCTAGTACAGGCCCCAGGTGTGATGTGTATAGTTTACAGGCCCCAGGTGTGATGTGTGTAGTTCCAGTACAGGCCCCAGGTGTGATGTGTATAGTTCTAGTACAGGCCCCAGGTGTGATGTGTGTAGTTCTAGTACAGGCCCCAGGTGTGATGTGTATAGTTCTAGTACAGGCCCCAGGTGTGATGTGTGTAGTTCTAGTACAGGCCCCAGGTGTGATGTGTATAGTTCTAGTACAGGCCCCAGGTGTGATGTGTGTAGTTCTAGTACAGGCCCCAGGTGTGATGTGTATAGTTCTAGTACAGGCCCCAGGTTTGATTTGTGTTGTGTGGCTCTCTCTCTCTCTTTTCTCCAGGTGAGGAGCTGTATTGTAAGGTGACCCAGGACATCTCCACAGGTGACAGTCTGTTGGCCACACTGTCTCTCTCCTCCGTGGAGCAGCTGTGCTCGTCTGAGACCAAGGATGTGGTGGTGAAGAAGGAGCCTACAGGTGTCTACCCAGCTTCTCTCCACTCTGAGATACAGCTCCTCCCCCAGCAGGCTGGGATGGCAGCCATCTTGGCCACAGCAGTTGTCAACAGTGAGTGTCAGCTTGCCAAGGATAATGTGTGTGTGTATGTGTGTGCGCACTGCATGTGAATGTGCGTGCATGTATTTGTGTTCTTCGTGCCGTTTAGTCATTAGATGCATAGACAAACCCTACACGTGTACAGTTATACACTTTCCCTGTAAACAACAGATACTGAGGGACTCAATGAAGACCAACAGTTCACCATGCCACATTTCCTCATTCACCCAGTACACCAGAAGGTGGCAGTGTAACTCCTCTGCACTGCCTTGTCTCAGAGGTAGACTGCATGGTAATTGCGTTCCCGCTCCTTCATTAAGTCCCTTATTGGCAGTGTAGTGTTGTCGGCAGCAGGAGCAGGCATGGACATTCTGTGATGAGTGCATGATTAATCACCATATCAAGCTAAAGGGTAAAACATGATCATCCGTATCCCCGTTTCCTGCTGTAGGAGCACTCTCCTGAGGACTGTTGGTAATTATGGATGTTATCAAAAATAGCCTGTAACACCAGCCCTGACACCAGATCAGTATGATTACCCCGCACGGGTGGGCGCTCGCTCCCACAACCTCTGTGCTCTCGTTGCCTTGGAGACCCCGGAGCAATATCGAGTGCTTGCTCGTTCCGCCACTGAATCGATCATGTGACTGGTGTGAAACAGGTGTGTGTGGTGATGTGTGTATACACATGGATGAACATCATGTGTACATGAAAGTGTATGTACTGTATGTTACATTTTAACTTGTAAGCAGTGAAACGTTAAACGTGCATTTTTTAAAAGAATGAACATACGCTGCTCTCTTTCTTGCATTGTTTATAATTATGTATGACAGATTTGATAAATGATTGGTTGTTGTAGGGATAGAGTTTACAGTTGTGTTTGATTGGTCCAGAGGACATCTTCCCGTGTAAGGACTGTGGGATCTGGTACCGCAGTGAGAGGAACCTCCAGGCCCACCTCATGTACTACTGTGCCAGCCGGCAGAAGCAGCAGGCCTCCTCCTCCCCCCCACTGGACAAAGCCAAGGAGTCCTACCCCAACGAACGTGTCTGCCCCTTCCCACAATGCAACAAGAGCTGTCCGAGCGCCAGCTCCCTGGAGATCCACATGCGGACACACAGTGGTGAGACCTGTCACAATACATTCCTTTAGCTCTTTCTCATAGCAGACCAAGGATCGAGTGAGAATATGCGTGAATATTCCTATTTTAATAATGGCTTGTAACAGACCTCTTTCTTCAGCTGTTATTAGGGGAAGACAGTCAATTTAGTTAAAATATTAAAGATATACATGTCCTCACCTGTAGGTGAGCGTCCTTTCGTGTGTCTGATCTGCCTGTCAGCCTTCACCACTAAAGCCAACTGTGAGCGTCACCTGAAGGTGCACACGGACACGCAGAACGGAGTCTGTCACGGCTGTGGCTTCATCTCCACCACGAGGGACATTCTCTACAGCCACCTGGTCACCAGTCACATGGTGTGTCAGCCCGGCTCATGCAGTGAAGTGTACTCCCCCGGCCCCGGCCTGCCCAAACTGCCTCTGTCCACAGGTAAACACACAGACAGACTGAATCATGTTGTTTACTATCCCAGTGAGAGGATAATAGCCCTGCCTTTACTTCAGAACAGCAACTACATAGAGGACTACATCAAGCTTGTGACTCAACAAGCTTGTTGGATGCGTTTGCAGGTTGTTTTGGTTGTGTTTCAGATTATTTTGTGCCCAATAGAAATGAATGGTAAATAATGTATTGTGCCAGTTTGGAGTCACTTTTATTGTAAATAAGAATATAATACGTTTCTGAACATGTGGGTGCCCACTTTGATTGCAGATAATCACAAATTAATTGTGAATAATGATGATTGAGAATGTAACAGATGCACAAAGCTCATACCCCCCCAAAATGCTAACCACCCCTGTTATTGGTAACGGTGGGATGTTAGCATGTTTTGGGGTTATGATATTTGTGTATCTGTAACTTTCTCATTCATGATTTTCTGTACTCATGGTAGGATCCACATTAATGTATTCATATATATATATATATACAGCTGTATTCTTATTATTGTGGTCCTGTATGGCTCATTTGGTAGAGCATGGTGATTGCACCCCCAGGGTTGTGGGTTCGATTCCCGAGGCCACCCATTTGTAAAATGTATGCACACATTACTAAGTCGTTTTGGATAAAAGCGTCTGTTAAATGGCATATATCATTATTATTCTATTACATCCAACACATTTGTAGACTCACAAGCTAGATGTTGTCATTGAATGCTAGGAATATAGTACCAAATACTACACTTTTAACTAAATGTAATACGCTATAAGTGAATTTGTCCAAATACTTACAACACCTTCAGATGGGGGGACTAGACACATAGTGCATTCATTTCTAAAAGTAAAACAGATATGTATGAAAATACCCTCAAATAAAAGGTGACTTTCTGTACAGTCACTTCATAAAACATTTGATCTCAAATTCAAAATGCTGGAATATAGAGCCAAATTAAAAGTTGTAGCTTCACTGTCCAAATAAATACATTTGGGAGTGTATATGAAGATTTGGTCCTATAAGCTATAGTGCATTACCACCAGTGATTTCATGTAATGTTTAATAGTAGGAAACACATTTCTAATAATATTTCTCTGTCACTCTCTGTGGCAGGTCTAAGTCCTGGAGACTCCGGTGTTGTGTTGAAATGTCAGGTATGTGGCCACATCACAGACTCACCTGCCCAGCTCCAGCAGCACGTTCGCACACACCTGGAGGTGAGGGTCCCGGCCGAGAGGAGCCCCACACCCCGCCAGACCACCCCATCCTCGGCCGACCACCCTGAGCACCATGACAGGGAGCCCCCCGCCTGCGTACCCCACCCTGACTCCTCCAGCCCTGGGGCCAATGGGAGCTCAGCCACCCCGCGAGGCTGCAGCCCACCTAACCAGCTCCCCACAGACATAAGGATCAAAGAGGAGCCGCGTTCGGACTCTGAGAATGAGGGGCAGGAGGAGAAGATGGAGGAAGAGCGGGTGGAGAAGAGCCGTGGACACACAGGTACAGACTCCTCTCAGACCTCCACCTCCCCTAGGAGTCCCTCTGCTGTGGCGGTGAAGGCAGAGCCAACCAGCCCCACTCCTGGCTCCAGCCCTGCCCACCTGGGAGGGGCTGTCTCAGTGCTCCCTGGAGAAGACGTGTTCCTACCCCAGTACATGTTCAGCCCGGAACCAGCCATCCTACCCCAGGCCTCAGAGATACTGGCTAAGATGTCTGAGATGGTCCACAGCCGGCTGAAGCAGGGCCAGGTTCCCCCTGGGGCAGCGCCAGCCTTCTACCCTGCTGGCACTACAACCACTGTCCAGAAGGGGGCCACCTGCTTCGAATGTGACATCAACTTCAATAACATCAACAACTTCTATGTTCACAAGAGGCTGTACTGCTCCAGCAGGCACCAGCAGGGAGACGTGGCTGGCCCAGTGAAGGAGGGGGCGTCGGGGGTCACAGTCCCCTCAGTTGGACACGGTTCATCCCCTCAGGCTGGATCAGGTAGTCGGGCTGCCTCAGCCTCCCCCAGTGACTCAGATCCTGTTCCAGGCAGCACCGCCACGCAGGGCAAGCTGGTGGAGGTGAAGAGTGAGAACCCTGGGGTGAAGGAGGCTGTGTCCTCCTCTTCCTCTGAGGGGGAGGGTGGTGGAGGAGGAGGCCGGGCCAGCGAGTGCAGCCAGAGTCCCAGCGGCTCAGCAGAGGACCAGGAGGACGACCCCACCAGAACCTTCTGTCAGGCCTGCAACATCCACTTTAGCCGCCATGAGAACTACACAGTCCACAAACGCTTCTACTGCGCCTCGCGCCATGATCCGTCCAACCAGCGGTCAACCGCCGGCAAAGCTACCTTCCTGCCTCAGCCCATCCGAACACGCAAGAGGAAGAAGATGTATGAGATCCACATGGCTCGGACTGAGGCCCTGGCCAACACTGCTGCTGCCTCTCTCTCTGCCCCTGGCCTGAGCCTGGCTGTGAAGCAGGAGGCTGCTGTCTCAGTGGAGAGGGTCCTGGAGTCCCCGGTCCCAGCCCTAGCTCTGGGCATGCATCCAGCCACCTCCCGTAGCACCAGCCCTGACAGAGACGGCCCCATTGACCTGAGCAAGAGGCCCCGTCTAAGGGAGGCCCCGCGGGGCAGCAGCATCCCTTCTCTGCCCCTCACTGACTACCACAAGTGTACCGCCTGCAGCATTAGCTTCAACAGCATTGAGAACTACCTGGCCCACAAGGCCTACTACTGCCCAGCCACCACCCTGCAGCCCCACACTCTGGAGACGCTCCACAGGCTGAAGAGACCAGCATCCATCTCCCCCAAGAGCAGGGCCCTGGAGCGATCAGACATCCACCCTGAGGCCAAAGGGCTGCTCACGGAGAAGGCTCCTCGGGGGGCCTCGCTCAGCCCTCACCCCTCTGGCTCTGAGGCTACGTCACCTCACAGTGGCCCTGCAGCCAAAGGCCCAGGCTCTCCCTCTGTGGTCTGCCCCTACTGCCCTCCCAATAGGGCGGTGACCTGTGACCTGGTGGAGCACTTCAGATCCATGCATGGCCTGGTCCTGAGCCTGGAGGGCCAGCCAGCCGTCATCAGCCCCAGCCTGAGCCCTAGGGATGGGACCCCTGGCACCCCACCCAAGCTGGTCCTCCGAGCCTGCAGGGACAGCATCAATGGCCGGATCAGAAGGGACACTGTCTCCCCATCCTCTCCCCTGGTGAACGGTAGCCCCCTGGGCCACCATGCCGGGGGTGGCAGCTCCCCCAAGGCAGCCCCTCCAGCTGTGTCTCCCACCAGGTCCCTCCCCCTGACTGTGTCCCCTGTGCCTGAGGTGCTGAGAGAGGTGGGGGTTCTGAATCACCAGGGTGCTGTCACTCTGCTCCCAGACAAGGCATCTCTCACACTGGGTCTCCCACTCCCTGTTCCGGCCCCTCCCACACCCAAGACCATCCTGATCCCCCCTGTGCAGAACGGTAACACCCGCTTCTGCCGGCTGTGCAATATCAAGTTCAGCAGCCTGTCCACGTTCATAGCCCACAAAAAGTACTACTGTTCCTCCCACAGCGCTGAGCACGTCAAATGAACGGAGCCCCAGTCTGTGTCCCCTCCAAGGCCCAAACCCAGCTATCCACTCTTGTCAGTGCCACCAAGGCATGGCACCATCTCTGGACTGTCTGTGTTTGAAAGTGTGACTGTTACTCGCCAGGCACTGGGTCGCTTCTCGCTCCCGGTATTGTTACTATGTTAACATATTTCTCCTTATGGGTCAAAGTTTGTATTACACTAAGAGCTGAGATGCGCTACCTGCACACACAGTTGTGCCCACGTATCCCTTCCCACCCACCTCAATAACTGAAACCCAGCCCTCTTTCTCACCTCCAGGGTCCACAGAATGTTGAAAATGTGACTTTAGAGTCAACATTTAGTCTCCTGAGCAAGTTTAATTGAATTGTTTGTATTACAGTCATCTTTATTTGAATATGATTGTTTGGAGCATTTCTTGCTCATGATGAAACTCGCTTTTCCTGAGCTGTTGATGCTCTAGATCTGTCAGTGAGTGGGGACAACTGTTGTCCCCCAAGGCCCTCTAGTGGAGCCGACTATCTCCACTGTTTTATTTCTACTTACCTGTGCATAGTGTATGATGTTTTAAAATAATTCTTTATGCTTTTGTTTGAACACTGGCTGTTTTGCTAACTAGAAAGCTAAAGCATTTTAGCTGAATTACAGAAATGAGTATCACATGGTTAGCCTACAAATTACAGAGGAAATATTTGCAAATGGATAGATTTGGTTTTCCTAAAACACAATTACATTCTCTTAATAGAAGGAAAACATGTGAACTATTTATCTTTGAGTCCTCACTGATTTAATGTCAACAGAAATCTACCTAGCGTCTGATAATAGTTGTATTTTTTATTTGTATATTTTTCATACTGTTCGAAGGAACTGTTTCAATCTTGGCGTGTAAAGGTGTTTTTGTAAGTGTAGATATGTAATATCTTTCACAGTAATCACTGGGATGACACTGAACCTTATTTTCCTTATTGTCAGCATTTTTTTCTTCTGCTCTTTATTCATCGGGAAAGGTTAGAACATTTCTGTTTTCCTACAGTATTTGGTCATTAGGTACAGCCTATTTTGCAAGATAAATGATTTGAAGTAAGTTCTAAACTGGTATTATTATTGGGTAGAAGGAAGGTGATTGGACCTGAGTACCAGGATGAAGACACAGCACTTCCTCTATGCCCCCTCCCACTCCCCCATCAGACCCTTAACCCACCAACCACCTACTGTATCATTATATCCCTACTCTGCAGCTGCTGCTTTACCACCATCTGACTTATGTGATGCTTGAATTAGACATGGGATCCGTTTAAATCTATGTGGATTTATTGACACCTCTTAGAGCAGTGGTATTCAAAGTCGGGGGAATTGCAGTGCGGTTGGCATTTTTTGGGGGGGGGGACAAAAAATTAAGAGTATTGTATGGGACAATATACAAATATTTTTGAGAACGACAATTAGAAAAATAAAACTGTATTGATTAAATGTATTTTATTGCTTTCTTTTCATTTTGATAAGAGATGAAAATGCAATGAATTGAAGGTTGTTTGTTGATGTAAAAATACAAATTTCCAGATTTTAAGGCTGTGTCATTAGATTTGGGGTGGGGTCGCAAGAATTCTGGCAGAAAGATTTGGGACCTTGTTGAAAAAGTCTGAATATCACTGTCTTGGAGTGTGTGCTCATTCTGTTTTGTTTTTCCAGTAATGAAGTAAAAAAAGTTTAAAAACGGGAGGTGTAAGAGAGAGATAGGCAGGGACAGCAGACGTATTTCACAGATTGTTGAGAGACTCACACAGTAGATGGCTCCTAAAACTGTCATGTGTAAAACACAAACACACATGCATCCTTGGTTTACAAAGTGGTGTTGAATAGACCTGCGAAATGCAATCTTTCCTCTGTCAGAACTTGCTATACTGGCACAGCCTTACTGTAGGACTGAGTTAGTTTGTTCTGTGCTCCACTATCCTCACCTCTAATGATGATTTGAATGGATCTGTATGTTACTTGTGATGTCCCCTTTCCTTCCCTGTGTTACACAGGCAGATGTTTCTCTGCTCTAAAAACTGGAAAACAAAATGGCGGTGAAAATGAAAGTTGAGTATTTTTGCTCTGTCGTGGTTTTGAACAGTGCTGTATCAGTCATATCTTACCCAAGAGTGTTTACAATTGCATTGCTTCCTCTTTTCTCAAAGAGATGAGCATTTTCAACAAGTCACAAATCGAGGAAATCAGTGCTGAAAACCATTTTGAATTTCCCATTTATATTGCACTGTGTTGTTCAAATGTGCTGAATGTTTTCGTTTTAAAGGCTTTTTTGTAAGGTATTTATGTTTTTACAGCACTTTTCCTCGTCTAAACTAATCCCTTGAAGGACTTGCTGATCAATTTCAACCTTTTCACATGAACTAAAATTAATTAAAACATTTTGTGAATGATTACAAATGTCAATAATGGAAAAGTAATAATGAATGTCAGACTTTTCTTCATTATTTTGTCAGTTCCACTACACACTTGTCCAAACTATGCATGGGAAATAAACGTCCTGAGAGACATTAAACAGTTTCAAACTTCTATCTTCTTTCACATTGACCTGGTCCACCCACAATTTACCTCTTCTCCTTTTATCTCTCTTGGCTTTTATAATGCTTGCCACAATAGATTTCAGGTCACACAAATCATTTCTCTTTTTATATAAATTCTTGTGTGCATTTCTGTGAATATGTGAGCTTCAGGACTCGATGAATCATCTCCACAGTGCTCCGACATGCTTTTTCTCACGGAATGATTTAATTATATTTCCTGTTAAAGAAATGTATTATCCCCAAAGTCTCAAGGCTATGTCTATTTAGTACTAACGATGCATTCAGGCTCTACTATTCCTCTTTTATAACCAACAGAATGTAGGTTGTGGACATACTGAATTCTTTCATTGAATTTGTCTCTCTTTACTTACCCATTTCCCACAGTGAGTTTGAAATGTGTTGAAATTGAACATTTTCACTACGACAAATGTTTACTCTAAATTATGGAAAAAGAACATTAACATCCAGAGCAGCATCCATATAATTTTTCAGAAAGCTTGTCGATTCCTGGGGTCAGTATCGACTGCAGTCAGTATTGATGGCCGATCAGCAAAAAGCTCCTATAAGCAACAAGATGGGCTATTTGCTAAACATTGTCACATCAGATGGATAGATTGTGCAAGTCAATTGATAGCAGCATGAATCACCAGTGTTATTTGGTGAGCGGCACTCTTGTGTGAATCTAATTCTGCCTTATTGACCTTTTAAAGCCAAATGCCACACTCAGAGCCTGTATTATGTTATTTTATCTGGGTAAAAACTCTTGTTTGACAGTTCCCAATACCATGGAGTGGAGCAATGACCACTTATCACAGTACACACACTCTTTAGAGTGATTGCTTCATATTGTTGACTGATTCTAAGCAATCAGACCAAGTCGTTCTGTATCTCTGAATTGGTCTATAATCAAGCTCTTAGACTGAATGTTTACACCTGTGCTCACTGCTTTGAAAGTTTTTATTAACACACTATCATGACTATTCAACCTGGTCTCCAGAGCATTAAGTATTATTCTGTACGTAAATCCGAGGAAACTCAATTTAGTATGATATGCTACATTTCATATGGTACGTATTAATTTGTGGATGTCGATCACCCTTTTCGTATTATATGTTACTTATTACAATTTGTTTGATATGAAAGGTTGCAAGATCAAATCCCCGAGCTAACATGGTAAAAATCTGTCGTTCTGCCCCTGAACAAGGCAGTAAACCCAGTGTTCCTAGGCCGTCATTGAAAATAAGAATTTGTTCTTAACTGACTTGCCTGGTTAAATAAAGATAAAAAACAATATACACTGCTCAAAAAAATAAAGGGAACACTTAAACAACACAATGTAACTCCAAGTCAATCACACTTCTGTGAAATCAAACTGTCCACTTAGGAAGCAACACTGATTGACAATAAATTTCACATGCTGTTGTGCAAATGGAATAGACAAAAGTTGGAAATTATAGGCAATTAGCAAGACACCCCCAATAAAGGAGTGGTTCTGCAGGTGGTGACCACAGACCACTTCTCAGTTCCTATGCTTCCTGGCTGATGTTTTGGTCACTTTTGAATGCTGGCGGTGCTTTCACTCTAGTGGTAGCATGAGACGGAGTCTACAACCCACACAAGTGGCTCAGGTAGTGCAGCTCATCCAGGATGGCACATCAATGCGAGCTGTGGCAAGAAGGTTTGCTGTGTCTGTCAGCGTAGTGTCCAGAGCATGGAGGCGCTACCAGGAGACAGGCCAGTACATCAGGAGACGTGGAGGAGGCCGTAGGAGGGCAACAACCCAGCAGCAGGACCGCTACCTCCGCCTATGTGCAAGGAGGAGCAGGTGGAGCACTGCCAGAGCCCTGCAAAATGACCTCCAGCAGGCCACAAATGTGCATGTGTCTGCTCAAACGGTCAGAAACAGACTCCATGAGGGTGGTATGATGGCCCGACGTCCACAGGTGGGGGTTGTGCTTACAGCCCAACACCGTGCAGGACGTTTGGCATTTGCCAGAGAACACCAAGATTGGCAAATTCGCCACTGGCGCCCTGTGCTCTTCACAGATGAAAGCAGGTTCACACTGAGCACATGAGCACATGTGACAGACGTGACAGAGTCTGGAGACGCCGTGGAGAACGTTCTGCTGCCTGCAACATCCTCCAGCATGACCGGTTTGGCGGTGGGTCAGTTATGGTGTGGGGTGGCATTTATTTGGGGGGCCGCACAGCCCTCCATGTGCTCGCCAGAGGTAGCCTGACTGCCATTAGGTACTGAGATGAGATCCTCAGACCCCTTGTGAGACCATATGCTGGTGCGGTTGGCCCTGGGTTCCTCCTAATACAAGACAATGCTAGACCTCATGTGGCTGGAGTGTGTCAGCAGTTCCTGCAAGAGGAAGGCATTGATGCTATGGACTGGCCCGCCGTTCCCCAGACCTGAATCCAATTGAGCACATCTGGGACATCATGTCTCGCTCCATCCACCGACGCCACGTTGCACCACAGACTGTCCAGGAGTTGGCGGATGCTTTAGTCCAGGTCTGGGAGGAGATCCCTCAGGAGACCAGGCACGTGGAGGCCACACACACTACTGAGCCTCATTTTGACTTGTTTTAAAGACATTACATCAAAGTTGGATCAGCCTGTAGTGTGGTTTTCCACTTTAATTTTGAGTGTGACTCCAAATCCAGACCTCCATGGGTTGATACATTTGATTTCCATTGATCATTTTTGTGTGATTTTGTTGTCAGCACATTCAACTATGTAAAGAAAAAAGTATTTAATAAGAATATTTCATTCATTCAGATCTAGGATGTGTTATTTTAGTGTTCCCTTCATTTTTTTGAGCAGTGTATAGATATATATATGTTACGAATTTTCAAAACATACAATATATTCCGAATTTGCAAAAATGTACAATATATTACGAATTTGATATGTTACAAATTCTAGCTAGGTGGTTAACATTAGCTAGGCTATGGGTTAGGGTTAAGATTAGGGTTAAGTTTAGGACTTAGGTTAAAGCAGCATTTCCCAAACTCTCCTCGGGACCCCAAGTGCTGCACGTTTTGGTTTTTGCCCAAACACTACACAGCTGATTCAAATTTTCAAAGTGTGATGATTAGTTGACTATTTGAATAAGTTTTGTAGTGCTAGGGCAAAAACCAAAACGCCCACCCTGAACAACCACCCTACTTTCGTTCTGTCTTATGTAACCATACCAAACGTAACATATCATACTAATTTGAGCATCCCAGATTTACTTTGACTATGTTACGTCTAGTCTGAGACCAGGCTGGACTATTGCCATGGTAATTTCTGTATTTGGACTACTTGTTCTATTTTTGTTTGCATGGTTATGATATAGATGACAGTATTCATTATGATACACATTCTTTTGTGCGTGCATGCACATGTGTTTCTGTGGATACCTGTCTATGACTCTGTGGGTGCATGTTAGTGTGTTTGTGGAACGTGGTTTTGTGTGTGTGTCAGTGGCGGTCGGTGCCATTTAAGATTAGGGAGGATGTTCTTTTTTTATGTGCAAGACCTTATTTCTATTACAGCATATTGGGATTGCTTTTATTCATATTCCAGTCAGCCAGCTCAATGTAACACCGAGAGGTTTAGTCTACTATATGATACTCAAATTTTCCCTAAACTCATCATGAGGTTGCTACAACCTAGCCTACAAATGAACGTTTATAACGTAGGTGCACAGGTCGAGAGACAAATTGGAGTAATCAAGGTGACAGACTGACACATTTAATACCGCCTTGCACACTCTTGTCTGCATCTACAGTAGCTGATCTGGGGCACAATCATTAGTCCCGAGTCCCAACTGGTGCAAAATATTCCGTTTTGCAACTAAAACAAATGCAAGTAGGTCCATCCCCATTTAGTTCTGATTGCTTCTGTTTAAGAAACGTTTTGCAACAATTGGCGGAATGAAAACTTCCTGATCACCTGCACACAGAGTTTACTTTCATAGCAGCCGCATACAGCATTGTCACTTTGCTCGTTGTATAATTCCTTCTTGCATCTACGTGCTCTCCTCCTCTCACCTCCATAACACAACAGCTGTCTGTGAACAGGCGGGAAAAAATCTCCAAGCCAAACCTTCATACCATAACCGCTAACCACTACATCGTTCGTCGTCACCATATTAGCTAACATCATAGCTAGTCAACATAGCTAACTACTAGAATTATCATGTTAGTAAACCCACAATTCAATCCATGTGTACAATCACACAGTAGAGTGCACAGCAAACAGTTTAGTAGTTACACCAGCGGGCCCAGGTGGCAATACATTTATAAAACTGAACCCTTACCTTGAGTAGGAAGAGTTGCAGTGTTGGATAGCCTTAGCCAGCTAGCTAACATAAATCTAATTCCTCTCTGTTTGAGTCAGGTTGTTGAGTAGGCTAAATTAGCTAGCTAAGTAAGTGAAAGGTAAACTAAGAAGAATTTAAAAAATATATAGCTAGTTCTCTCGCTCTCTGCTATTTCTCCTTAATTTATAAAGAAATGAATATGTTCAACTGTTCAACTATTGTCTTTCTCTTTGAGTCAACACTCACCACACTTTATGCACTGCAGTGTTAGTTAGCTGTAGCTTATGCTTTCAATACTAGTATCACGTTTTAGGGAAGACCCAGATGCAGACGGTGTCGAAGTAACAAATGTTTATTACGAGAACAGGGGGCAGGCAAAACGACAGGTCAAGGGCAGGCAGAGGTCAGTAATCCAGATCAGAGTCCAAAAGGTACAGAACGGCAGGCAGGCTCAGGGCAGGCAGAATGGTCAAAACCGGGAAACCAGGAACTAGAAACCAACAGGAGCCAGGGGAAAATTGCTGGTTCTGTAGGCTTGACAAACAAAACGAACTGGCAACAGACAAACAGAGAGCACAGGTATAAATATACTGGGGAAGACGGGTGACACCTGGAGGGGGGTGGAGACAAGCACAAAGACAGGTGAAACAGATCAGGGTGTGACAACTAGATGAATTGTCTGATCCTTTGATTGGATGGACAACATGTCAATTCATGCTGCAAGAGCTCTGATAGGTTGGCGGATGTCCTCCGGAAGTCATTATAATTACTGTTTAAGTCTATGGAAGGGGAGAACCATGAATGAGCCTCCTAGATTTTGTATTGAAGTCTGACTTGGGACCAAAGCCAGCCCACGAGGCACACTGGTTGAATCAATGTTGTTTCCTCATCATTTTTATGAAAATAAGTTGAACCAATGTGGAATAGGCATTGAATTGACATCTGGGAGGCCACTGGTATTTTTCAGCTGGCATTTACATAAGAAATGGATAACTATAAACTTTAAAATCTTCTCAAGAAGCAGCATTCTTGATGATGGAGAGGTTGTGGATTCTGCTCGCTTTAGTTTCACACTCCTGATGGAAACACAATTACACTAGAGCTAACATTAACATAAAACACTGGTGACCCACTGGTGTCCTTAGTCGAAATGCACCATCAGTGGAGGAAAGTGACCCTCTACTCCTCCCCCTTGGCTTGTCTCATCCTGCGTGAGTGGTTTGGTGGTAGGGTTACTGACCTTTATTTCGCAAAGTCCTTTTAACACCACACAGTTCACACCTCAGCACCCCTCAGACAGTTTTTCAGCCCTTTGCTTACAGGTCACCTCCCCTCCAGCCCTGGGCCACATCCTCACCTCACTTCGTTGTCTGACTAGCTCCACATCAAGACAGGCAGGATAAAAATAAAACTGTTTTTTTCACAAAACATTGAAAAGAAAGGAACTGGTATGTGACTCAAATTCTATACTGCCACCTTCTGGGCACTTGTGATAGAGGACAGATATTAGACAGACCCATTGTGGATTTTTCTGTGGATGTATAGTGACGGAGACGTTAACCTCGTCCCCAGCCGGCTCTCTTTGTCAAACCTCTCTCTCTCTGTCTATAAGAGGTAGCCTTGGAACAAAGTTATGTAGACGTCGAAGTGGAATCCAGGGGAAATGCTTTAGTCAATATCTGCTTTTGCGTGTTTGATAAACTCTGCAAGCTAAATATGTTGTACATTTCAGTGTTGTATTATTGTGGAGAAATGTTGTTATGACTTGTGAGGAGTGTAGCTACCTCTGCTTCTGGCTCAAATCAAAGTTGATTGGTTGTGTTCACGGTTTAGCAGGTGTTATAGCGGGTGCAGCGAAATGCTTATGTTACTAGCTCCTAACAATGCAGTAAAATGTCAAACAAGTACACAAATTCTTTAGTAATTAGTGACCTTAATTCATCAATCAAGTACAAGGGTGGAGCAGACACTCAGCCCTCAGTGGAATGAGTTTGACACGTGTTTTACAGGGTCAACCATAGTAGTACTGCGCCCCTGGAGCAAATTACAGTTAAATGCCTTGCTTAAAGTCACATCTACAGATATTTCTCTTTGTCAGCTCAGGTATTCAAACCAGCAACCTTTCGGTTACTGACCCAACGCTCTAACTTCTAGGCAACCTGCCGCCTTAATAGGATGTTATATAGGATGAGCAATAGTTATACAGTTATATAGGATGAGCAATTACTAGTGTTCAATGAATCTATGTACATAGATTGGAGATAGAAGCTGGAGATGGAAGCTGTTTATCAGTCACTCGGTCCCACCTTTGATGCACCTGTACCGTCTCAACCTTCTAAATTGTAGCGGGGTGAAGAGGCCATAGCTCAGTGGGCTAAAGTCTTTGATGATATTCAAATCAAATCACATTTTATTGGTCACATACACATGGTTAGCAGATGTTATTGTGAGTGTAGCGAAATGCTTATGCTTCTAAGATCTGACAGTGCAGCAGCATCTAACAGGTAATATCAAACAATTCCACAACATAACCTAATATCTAACAAATTCCACAACAAAACCTAATACACACAATCTAGTAAAGGAATGGGATGAGAATATATATGTATAAAATATATGGATGAGCAGTGACAGAGCGGCTAAGATGCAATAGATAGTGAGGGATACAGTATATACATATAAGATGAGTAATGCGAGATATGTAAACATTCTTAAAGTGGCATTATTAAAGTGACTAGTGTTCCATTTATTAAAGTGGCCAATGATATCAAGTCTGTAGGTAGGCAGCCACCTCTCTGTGCTAGTGGTGGCTGTTTAACAATCTGATGGCCTTGAGATAGAAGCTGTTTTTCAATCTCTCTGAGCACACACCCTTGTGGGGCCCCAGTGTTGAGGATCAGTGGAGTGGAGATGTTTCCTACCTTCACCACCTGGGGACGGCCCGTCAGGAAATCCAGGACCCAGTTGCACAGCGCGGGGTCGAGACCCAGGGCCTCGAGCTTAATGATGAAATTGGAGGGTACTATGGTGTTGAATGCTGAGCGGTAGTCAATGAACAGCATTCTTACATAGGTATTCCTCTTGTCCAGATGGGATAGGGCAGTGTGCAGTGTGATGGCGATTGCATCGTCTGTGGACCTATTGAGGCGGTAAACAAATTGGAGTGGGTCTAGGGTAGGGTAGGGTGGGTGGAGGTGATATGATCCTTGACTAGTCTCTCAAAGCACTTCATGATGACAGAAGTGAGTGCTCTGGGGCGATAGTCATTTAGTTCAGTTACCTTAGCTTTCTTGGGAACAGGAACAATGGTGGCCATCTTGAAGCATGTGGGGACAGCAGACTGGGATAGGGATTGATTGGCCTTCCTGTGATACCGAGTGCTGTAGATGTCCTGGAGGGAAGGCAGTGTGCTCCCACGATGGGCTGACCAGATTCTCCCGATGGTGCATCTGTACACAGTACCAGTCAAAAGTTTGGAGACCTACTCATTCCAGGGTTTTTCTTTCTTTTTTCTATTTTCTACAAACTATGAAATAACACTTGTGGAATCATGTAGTAACCAAGAAAGTGTTAAACAAATCAAAATATATTTTAGATTCTTCAAAGTAGCCAGCCTTTGCCTTGATGAAAGCTTAGCACACTCTTGGCATTCTGTCAGCCAGCTTCATGAGGAATGCTTTTCCAACAGTCTTGAAGGAGTTCCCACATATGCGTGTGATTGTGGAGGCCGGGTCATCTGATGCAGCACTCCATCACTCTCCTTCTTGGTCAAATAGCCCTTACACAGCCTGGCGGTGTGTTTCGGGTTATTGTCCTGTTGAAAAACAAATGATAGTCCCACTAAGCGTAAACCAGATGGGATGGCGTATTGCTGCAGAATGCTGTGGTAGACATGCTGGTTAAGTGTGCCTTGAATTCTAAATAAATCACTGACAGTGTCAGCAGCAAAGCACCCCCTCACCATCACATCTCCTCCATGCTTCAAGGTGGGAACCACACATACAGAGAGATCAACCGTTCACCTACTCTGCGTCTCACAAAGACACGGCGGTTGGAACCAAAATTCTCATCAGACCAAAGGACAGATTTTTACTGGTCTAATGTTGCTCCTCATGTTTCTTCCTCTGAACAGTTGATGTTGAGATGTGTCTGTTACTTGAACTCTGTGAAGCATTTATTTGGGTTGCAATCTGAAGTGCAGTTAACTCTAATGAACGTATCCTCTGCAGCAGAGGTAACTCTGGGTCTTTCTTTCCTGTTGCGATCCTCATGAGAGCCAGTTTCATCATTGCGCTTGATGGTTTTTCGACTGCAGTTGAAGAAATGTTCCATATTGACTGACCTTCATGTCTTAAAGTAATGATGGACTGTCATTTCTCTTTGCTTATTTGAGCAGTTCTTGCCATAATATGGACTTGGTCTATCTTCTGTATACCACACCTACCTTGTCACAACACAACTGATTGGCTCAAACGCATTAACAAGGAAATAAATTCCACAAATAAACTTTTAACAAGGCACACATGTTAATTGAAATGCATTCCAGGTGACTACATCATGATGCTGGTTGAGAGAATGCCAAGAGCATGCAAAGCTGTAATCAAGGCAGAGGGTGGCTACTTTGAAGAATCTCAAATATAAAATATATTTAGATTTTAACACTTTTTTGGTTACTACATGATTCCATATGTGTTATTTCATATTTTTGGTGTCTTCACTATTATTCTACAATATAGAAAATAGTAAAGATAAAGAAAAACTCTGGAATGAGTAGGTGTTTCCAAACTTTTGACTGGTACTGTACGTTTGTGAGGGTCTTAGGGGCCAAGACGGCCCACATCGGCAGCTCTGTGTTGTTTTCCTCAAAGCAGGCGAAGAAGGTGTTTAGCTTGTCCGGGAGCAAGGCGCCGTTGTCTATGACATGGCTGGCTTTCCCTTCATAATCCGTGATTGTATGGAGTCCCTGCCTCATGCGTCTCGTGTATGAGCCTGTAGTTGGAGTACATCATTAAACACAGAGAAACGGTCTCTATCAACTGGCATAACACACTTTCTCTGGGCCCCCTCAAGGTCGCCCTCCCCCAATGGATTTTTTTTTATTGGTAGGCCTATTTGGACTTCATTTTCTCAGCTTAAGCCTAACATTTCATGAAGGTATACACGGTATCGCAATGCTGCCATTTTTAGAGTGCTGGCTGGTGGCAATAATGTAATAACTTTTTCAGTAATTAAAGTTGGAAATTCAAACAATTTCCGATAACAGAATACTAATCAGCTACCAATTTTTTTATTTTCATATACAGCTGTCTTGAATAGGCTACCTGAACCTGTATGAAATGAGCCGTCCTCACGCTCTCTCCCAGCTTGGATAGAAAGTTGTTGTGCCTAAAACCAGTCTATTAATGCCAATTAATAGTCAGTCTACCCTCAAAACACTAGCTTATTAGGGATTGTTTCATTATGCAGTGTACTATCTATAGCTTAATAGCTATATACCATCTTTAGCTATGATTTAGGTGCTATTTATAATTTAAAAAATACAAATCAAATAGCCTAACAATGAGGATCAAAGTAGTCGGCTTGAGGATAAATTCAGCCACTATTTATTGTTGAACTTTTTGTCTGGCTAATATCCTACACAAACGGGCTGAAATATTCAAGGTAAATAGGCCGAAATCAAATTAAATCCACCTTGAGAGACTCCCCTGGACTCCTGAAGTCCTCCTTTAATGTCTGCAAATGCTTTCACCACAGTCTGTAGGTCCAGGTTGCAGGCCTGACTGTTTTCTATACTGAGTATTTCCAACCCGATAGTCTTTTCTGAGACATTGTGCATTATATGTCCATTGCGCTGCACACAATTTAAACTTAGTCTTGAATGATGCATGCCAAGGTATACCAGAGACAAGGAACTGTTGATGGCAACAGACAACTCAAACGCCAGTTCACCAGTATGAAGAGATGGCGCCGAAGAACATGGCTGATGTTTTACTTTCTCCCAACCAATTGTGCTATTTTGCTATTTTTTTGCATTTTGTGTAACTTATTTTTTAACTTAGTGTGTACATAATGTTGCTGCTACCGTCTCTTATGACCAAAAATAACTTCTGGACATCAGAAAAGTAATTACTCACCGCGGACTGGAAGAAACTTTTTCCTTTAACGTGTCTGACGAGAAGGATATCCTGCTTTCACTGGAACAGGCCCAGATCCAAGCCTTTTGCTTGAAAAAAAGACTCCGGAAAAGGGGCCACAGATCGGGCAGCTTTCTGAGAATCCGTAGGCTAGCGAGTAAACTCCCACTGCCATCCGTTCTCTTTGCTAACGTGCAATCACTGGAAAATAAAATTGATGACCTACGGTTAAGATTATCCTACCAACAGGACATTAAAAACTGCAACATCTTATGCTTCACCGAGACGTGGCTGAACGACGATACGGACAATATAGAGCTAACGGGATTTTCCATGCACCGGCAGAACAGATACGCTACCTCTGGTAAGACGAGGGGTGGGGGTGTGTGTCTATTTGTCTATAACAGCTGGTGCGCGATGTCTAATATTTAAGAAGTCTCGAGGTATTGCTCGCCTGAGGTAGAGTACCTTCTTATAAGCTGTAGACCACACTATCTACCAAGAGAGTTCTCATCTATATTATTCGTAGCCGTCTATTTACCATCACAGAACAAAGCTGGCTCTGAGACCGCTCTCAACCAACTCTATATCGCCATGAGCAAAGAAGAAAATACTCACCCAGAAGCGGCGCTCCTAGTGGCCGTGGACTTTAATGCAGGCAAACGTGAATCAGTTTTTCCAAATTTTTACCAGCATATCACATGTGCAACCAGAGAAAAAAAATCCTCGACCACCTTTACTCCACACACAGAGATGCATACAAAGCTCTCCCCCGCCCTACATTTGGCAAATCTGACCATAATTCTATCCACCTGATTCCTGCTAACTAGCAAAAACTTAAGCAGGAAGTACCAGTGACTCGCTCAATACGGAAGTGGTCAGATGACGCGGATGCTACACTACAGGACTGTTTTGCTAGCACAGACTAGAATATGTTCTGGGATTCATCCAATGGCATTGAGGAGTACACCACCTGAGTAATCGGCTTCATCAATAAGTGCATCGACGATGTCGTCCCCACAGTGACTGTACGTACATATCCCAACCAGAAGCTATGGATTACAGGCAAGATCTGCAGCGAGCTAAAGGCTAGAGCTGCCATTTTCAAGGAGCGGGAGACTAATCCGGACGCTTATAAGAAATCCCGTTATGCCCTCAGACGAACCATCAAACTATGACACAAGGCGAGACCCAGATGCAGACACAGGAGGCTGACCTCCTGCTCTTGTTCTGGGAAGAGTGGAGGCTGATACCCCATGGAGCGCTCGAAAGGGGAGAGTCCCATGGCAGAACAGGGAAGGGTGTTCCGGGAAAACTCCACCCAGACCAGTTGATGGCTCCAGAAAGTGGGGTTGGTTGAGAACAGGCATCTCAAGGGGGTTTCCAGGTCTTGGTTGGCTCGCTCCGACTGACCGTTGGTTTGGGGATGGAATCCGGATGACAGGCTGGCCGACAATGCAATAAGGGTGCAGAATGCCTTCCAGAACTGAGACGAGAACTGAGGACCCTGATCGGAGACCATGTCTACCGGGACTCCATGGATCCGGAAGACATCCTGCACCATAAGCTGGGCCGTCTCCTTGGCAGAAGGTAGTTTGGGGAGAGGGATGAAATGGGTGGCCTTGGAGAACCGATCAACTACCATCAGAATGACACTGTTGCCATCTGATGGAAGGAGCCCAGTGACAAAGTCCCGAGATATATGAGACCAGGGATGATGAGGGACCGGTAGTGGCTGAAGGAGGCCAGAAGGAGTTTGCCGTGGAGTCTTGTTCTGAGCACACACTGTGCATGCGGCGACGAAGGCAGAGACGTAAGGAACCATTCGAAACGCTGTCGGAGGAAGGCTAGTGTAAGACGCAACCCTTGATGACAGGTCAGCCTGGAGGAATGAGCCCATTCCAGGACCCGGGACCAGACTGGGTTAGGGACAAACAGCCGGTTAGCCGGACCCCCTTCAGGTCCAGACTGGGAGCGTAGCGCCTCGCGAACCAGGTTCTCAATACCCCAATCTACAGTGGCAGCAAGGCATGAGGTAGGGAGAATGGTTTCAGAGGTTGTGAGTGTGGCAGAGGAACTGTATAAGTGGGAGAGAGCGTCAGGCTTCACATTTTCTGACCCTGGGCGGTAGGAAATGGTGAAGTTGGATCTGGTAAACAAGAGGGCCCACCGGGCCTGCCTGGAGTTAAGGCGCTTGGATGTACGGAGATATTCCAAGTTTTTATGGTCGGTCCAGACCAAGAATGGCTGTTCTGCTCCTTCCAGCCAGTGCCTCCACTCTTCCAACGCCATCTTAACTGCCAGGAGTTCTCGGTTGCCTACATCATGGGGCGGCAGGTAGCCTAGTGGTTAGAACGTTGGACTAGTAACCGAAAGGTTGCAAGATCGAAATCCCTAGCTGACAAGGTAAAAATCTGTCGTTCTGCCCCTGAACAAGACAGTTAACCCTCTGTTCCTAGGCCGTCATTGAAAATAAGAATTTGTTCTTAACTGACTTGCCTAGTTAAATAAAAGTAAACAAATTTAATCATAGTTCCTCTCTGCAGGATTGATATGATGGGACAGGAAGGCACAGGGATGAAGCTTTTGGTCCTGGGCAGATCGCTGGGACAGGATGGCCCCCACTCCAACATCCGAAGCATCAATTTCCACCACAAATTGACGCGAGGGGTCCGGACGGAGGAGGATGGGTGCTGTTGTGAACCGATGCTTCAGGTCCACAAAGGCTTTATCGACAGCTGGAGACCAGTTGAACGGTACTTTGGGAGAGGTGAGTGCAAAGAGGGGGGCCGCCAGGGTGCTGTAATCCCGAATGAAACGGCAGTAGATGTTAGCAAAACCAAGGAACCGTTGCAACTGCACACTGGATGTTGGTTGAGGCCAATCCACCACTGCTTTCACCTTTTCAGGATCCATCTGAACATTGCCCTCAGCAATGACATATCCCAGAAAGGTGATAGTAGAGCAGTGGAACTCACACTTCTCAGCTTTCATGAACAATTGATTCTCCAGGAGGTGCTGAAGGACCTGTCTGACATGAAGTACATGTTCTTTGGCAGATTGGGAAAAAAACAGGATGTCGTCAAGGTAAACGAACACAAAACGGTTTAGAATGTCCCGGAGCACATTGTTGACCAAAGCCTGGAAAACAGCGTCATACCATTTGGTGAGTCCAAATGGCATGACCTGGTACTCATAATGTCCACTGGCTGTGTTGAAGGCTGTCTTCCACTCATCCCCCTCGCGTATCCGAACTAGATGGTAGGCATTCCGAAGGTCCAACTTGGAAAACACGGTGCCCCCCTGGAGAGGTTCAAACACCGAGGAGAGGAGAGGTGGCGGTTAACGATTTTTAACCGTGATGTCATTAAGTCCTCGGTAGTCAATGCACGGACGCAGGGTCTTGTCCTTCTTTTACACAAAGAAAAACCCTGTGCCGGCAGGAGATGCAGACGGACGGACGGCCCCAGTGGCCAGAGACTCCTCTGTACTCCTCCATAGCTTTGGTCTCTGGTCCAGACAGAGAATACAACCGAACCCAAGGTGATGTAGTGCCTGGGAGAAGATCACTGGCACAGTCATAAGGACGGTGCGGGGGAAGGGAAGTAGCACGTGCCTTACTGAACACTTCCAGGAGGTCATGGTATTCAGTGGGAATAGCAGAGACATCCACAGTCTTGCTAACATCCTGAGGAGGACGACTTGGGGAAGGCTGTGCTGCTTGAAGGCAGTGGGAATGGCAAAATGGGCTCCAACCAAGATGGAGCTTGTGGTCCAGTCAATCACAGGATTGTGCTTTTGTAGCCAGGAAAATCCCAAAACAACCGGAACATGGAGAGATGCAATGAGGAGGAACTGTATGGTCTAACTGTGGTTACCAGAAACCCGTAATTGAATGGGCACAGTACAATGGGTGACTTCCCATTTCGAGCGGCCGTCCAGTGCCCTAGCATCCATGGTAACAGAGAGAGGCTGAGTGGGAATACCAAGCTCTGAAGCAATAGTGGCTTCCATAAAACTTTCATCAGCCCCAGAGTCAATGAGCACTCAGAGAGACTTACATTGGTCTCCCCACAGCACAAGCACAAAAAAGGGTGTGCGGGTGATGGGAATTAGGGAACTCCCAGTCTGACTCACCATAATGCTGGTACCCACCAGAGACAAGGCTTTTCTAATAGGGCAGGTAGCTTTAAAATGTCCTGCCCCTCCACAGTACAGGCAACAATTACTGTTCATCCTCCATGAGCGTTCCCCAACTGATAACCTAGCTCTTCCCAACTGCATAGGCTCCGGAGTATCCAACTTGTAGATTTACGAGAGCGCTCGGGTGGCTTCGAATCCTCTTGGAAAAGCTGCCTTCTGAAACTTCCGGATTCCCTCAAAGGTGAACGAGCCATTGCGGGTGCACGAGAGTGCCCGAGACCAGACCTCCTCTCACTCCTACATTCCCTTAGGCGTCCATTGATTTTGATGGTTAGGGCGATAAGGGAGTCGAGGTCCACCGGCAATTCCCGAGCAGCTAGCTCATCCTTTACCTCCTCAGATAATACGTGTAGAAAAGTATCAAAAAGAGTCTCCAGATTCCAACCACTCTCGGCGGCCAAAGTGCCAAAATCAATCGCGTAGTCTGCCACACTACGGGAGTTTTGACCTAAGTCAAGCAGTTTACTGGCCACCTTTCTCCCGGACACCGGAGACTCAAATACCTTTCTCACCTCTGCCATAAATTCCCCCTGATGAGCACAAATTGGGATTATTGGGGCCTCCCGGGTGGCGCAGTGGTCTAGGGCACTGCATCGCACTCCCACCAGAGTCTCTGGGTTCGCGCCCAGGCTCTGTCGCAGCCGGCCGCGACCGGGAGGTCCGTGGGGCGACGCATAATTGGCTTAGTGTCGTCCGGGTTAGGGAGGGTTTGGCCGGTAGGGATATCCTTGTCTCATCGCACTCCTGTGGCGGGCCGGGGCGCAGTGCGCGCTAACCAAGGGGGCCAGGTGCACGGTGTTACCTCCGACACATTGGTGCGGCTGGCTTCCGGGTTGGAGGCGCGCTGTGTTAAGAAGCAGTGCGGCTTGGTTGGGTTGTGCTTCGGAGGACGCATGGCTTTCGACCTTCGTCTCTCCCGAGCCCATACGGGAGTTGTAGCGATGAGACAAGATAGTAATTACTAGCGATTGGATACCACGAAAATTGGGGAGAAAAGGGGTTAAATGTAAAAAAAAAAAAATAATAATAATTAATTGCGGATTATTGCTCCCAAACTGCCGTAGCCCAGGAGAGAGCCCTTCCTTACATTAGCATAATAATAGAGGCTAACTTCGATCGGTCTGAAGGAAACGAAGATGGCTGTAGCTCAAAAATAAGCAAGCACCGAGAAAGAAAACCCCGACAGGTACCAGGATTTCCCGAATATCGCTCCGGAGGAGGTAAGCGGGGTTCTCGGGGAGCCGGGATAGGCCGTACAAACTCACCACAGAGAGGGTGAAAATTACTGGGTGATTGGGTTTTTTCAGAGGTGGCATACAGCCTGAGCTAACTCCCTGATTTCCTCCATAATAGCCTTTAACCCATAGTCGTGGCGTTCCGCCAAGGAACTGAGCCCTACCAAAAGGACCTGTAGCAACTCCTCATGTCTCCCAATGGTGGCTCCCTGCAGGGAGACAGTGTGGCGGAGCGGGTCCAAGTCTGCTGGGTTTGTCATGGCCAGTTCGTACTGTCATGACACAAGGCGAGACCCAGATGCAGACACAGGAGGCAGATGGTTGGAGTCTTACAATGTTTATTAATCCAAAAGGAGTAGGCAAGAGAATGGTCATGGACAGGCAAAAGGTCAAAACCAGATCAGATTCCAGGAGGTAAAGAGTGGCATACAGGCTCGTGGTCAAGGCAGGCAGAAAGGTCAGGCAGACGGGTTCAGAGTACAGAAACAGGCAAGGGTCAAAACCGGGAGTACTAGCAAAAGGAGAATAGCAAAAAGCAGGAGAACGGGAAAAACGCGGGTTGACTTGGATAACATACAAGACGAACTGACACAGAGAGACAGGAAACAGCGATAAATACACTGGGGAAAATAAGCGACACCTGGAGGGGGTGGAGACAATCACAGGGACAGGTGAAACAGATCAGTGCGTGACACAAACAAGCAAAGCATCAATACAGGATTAAGATTGAATCCTACTACACTGGCTCTGACGCTCGTCGGATGTGGCAGGGCTTGAAAACCATTAAGGACTACAAAGGGAAACCCAGATGCGAGCTATCCAGTGACGCGAGCCTACCAGACGAGCTAAATGCCTTTTATGCTCACTTTGAGGCAAGCAACACTGAAGCATGCATGAGAGCACCAGTTCTGGGTGACTGCGTTATGACGCTCTCGGTAGACGATGTGAACAAAACCTTTAAACAGATCAACATTCACAAAGCTGCTGGGCCAGACGGATTACCAGGATGTGTACTCAAAGCATGCGCGGACCAACTGGCAAGTGTCTTCACTGATATTTTCAACCTCTCCCTGACCGAGTCTGTAATACCTACATGTTTCAAGCAGACCACCATAGTCCCTGTGCCCAAGATGCGAAGGTAACCTGCCTAAATGATTTCCGCCCCATGGCACTCACGTTGGTAGCCATGAAGTGCTTTGAAAGGCTGGTCATGGCTCACATCAACAGCATCTTTCCGGACACCCTAGACCCACTCCAATTCACATACCGCCCCAACAGATCCACAGATGACACAATCTCAATCGCACTCCACACTGCTCTTTCTCATCTGGACAAAAGGATCACCTATGTGAGAATGCTGTTCATTGACTACAGCTCAGCGTTCAACACCATAGTGCCCACGAAGCTCATCACTAAGCTAAGGACTCTGGGACTAAACACCTCCCTCTGCAACTGGATCCTAGACTTCCTGGCGGGCCGCCCACAGGTAGTAAGAGTAGGCAACAACACGTCTGCCATGCTGATCCTTAACACTGGGGCCCATCAGGGGTGTGTACTTAGTCCCCTCCTGTATTCCCTGTTCACCCACAACTGTGTGGCCAAACATGACTCCAACACCATCATTAAGTTTGCTGATGACACAACAGTGGTAGGCCTGATCACCGACAATGATGAGACGGCCTATAGGGAGGGGGTCAGAGAACTGGCAGTGTGGTGCCAGGACAACAACCTCTCCCTCAATGTGAGCAAGACAAAGGAGCTGATCGTGGACTACAGGAAAAGGCGGGCCGAACATGCCACCATTAACATCAACGGGGCTGTAGTGGAGCGGTTCGAGAGTTTCAAGTTCCTTGGTGTCCACATTCCAAAGAACTATAATGGTCTTAACATACCAAGACAGTCGTGAAGAGGGCACAACAAAACCTTTTCCCCTTCAGGAGACTGAAAATATTTGGCATGGGTCCCCAGATCCTCAAAAGGTTCTACAGCTGCACCATCGAGAGCGTCCTGACCAGTTGCATCACCGCCTGGTATGGCAACTGTTTGGCATCTGACCATAAGGCGCTACAGAGGGTAGTGCGAACGGCACCTGCCATCCAGGACCTATATAATAGGCGGTGTCAGAGGAAAGCCCATACAATTGTCAGAGACTCCTGTCCCTCAAGTTAGACTGTTTTCTCTATTACCGCACGGCAAGCGGTACCGGAGCACCAAGTCTAGGACCAAAAGGCTCCTCAACAGCTTTTTTCCCCCCACTTTTATTTAAGCAGGTAGGCCAGTTGAGAACAAGTTCTCATTAACAACTGCAACCCGGCCAAGATAAAGCAAAGCAGTGCGACAAAAACAACAACACAGAGTTACACATAAACAAACGTACTGTCACGTTCTGACCTTTATTTTCCTTTGTTTTGTCTTTAGTTAGTATGGTCAGGGCGTGAGTTGGGGTGGGCAGTTCTATGTTGTCTGTTTCTATGTGGGCTTTTCTAGTTTGGCCTGATATGGTTCTCAATCAGAGGCAGGTGTTTTGTGTTGTCTCTGATTGGGAACCATATTTAGGTAGTCTGTTTTGTATTGTGGGTTATTGTCTATGTCTATGTTGCCTGTGTCTGCACTTTTCATATATAGCTTCACGTTCGTTCGTTTTGTTGTTTTGTAAGTTTGTTAAGTGTTCTTCGTCTTCGTTATAATAAATAGAGAAGATGTATTCAAACCATGCTGCGCTTTGGTCCGATCCTTACTCCTCCTCAGACGAGGAGGATTACGACGAACGTGACACGTACAGTCAATAACACAATAGAAAAGAAAAATAGAATCTATCTACAGTGTGTGCAAATGTAGAAGAGTAGGGAGGTTGGCAATAAATAGGCCATAGAGGAGAAATAATTACAATTTAGCATTAATACTGGAGTGATAGATGTGCAGATGATGATGTGCAAGTAGAGATACTGGGGTGCAAATGAGCAAGAGGGTAAGTAATAATATGGGGATGAGGTAGTTGGGTGTGCTATTTACAGATTGGCTGTGTACAGGTACAGTGATCGGTAAGCTGCTCTGACAGCTGATGCTTAAAGTTAGAGAGGGAGAGATAAGACTTCAGCTTCAGTGATTTTTGCAATTCGTTCCAGTCCTTGGCAGCAGAGAACTGGAAGTTAAGGCGACCAAAGGAAGTGTTGGCTTTGGGGATGACCAGTGCAATGTTCCTGCTGGAGCGCGTGCTACGGGTGGGTGTTGCTATGGTGACCAGTGAGCTGAGATAAGGCGGGGCTTTACCTAGCAAAGACTTATAGATGACCTGGAGCCAGTGGGTTTGGCAACGGATATGTAGTGAGGGCCAGCCAACGAGAGCATACAGGTCGCAGTGGTGAGTAGTATATGGGGCTTTGGTGACAAAACGGATGGCACTGTGATAGACTACATCCAGTTTGCTGTGTAGTGTTGTGGGCTATTTTGTAAATGACATCGCCAATGTCAAGGATCGGTAGGATAGTCAGTTTTACGAGGGTATGTTTGGCAGCATGAGTGAAGGAGGCTTTGTTTGCGAAATAGGAAGCCAATACTAGATTTAATTTTGGATTGTAGATGCTTAATGTGAGTCTGGAAGGAGAGTTCACAGTCTAACCAGACACCTAGGTATTTGTAGTTGTCCACATATTCTAGGTCAGAACCGTCCAGAGTAGTGATGCTTGTCGGGCGGGAGGGTGCGGGCAGCAATCGGTTGAAGAGCATGCACTTAGTTTTACTAGCATTTAAAAGCAGTTGGAGGCCATGGAAGGAGTGTTGTATGGCGTTGAAGCTCGTTTGGAGGTTTGTTAGCAGTGTCCAAAGAAGGGCCAGATGTATACAGAATGGTGTCGTCTGCATAGAGGTGGATCAGAGAATCACCACAGGCAAGAGCGACATCATTGATATATACAGAGAAATAAGTCGGCCCGAGAATTGAACCCTGTGGCACTCCCATAGAGACTGCCAGAGGTCCGGACAACAGTTGCTGCAGGGGGTGCTGAGATGTTGGCCGGTGTAGGGGTAGCCAGGTGGAAAGCATGGCCAGCCGTTGAAAATTGCTTATTGAGATTATCGATTATCGTAGATTTATTGGTGGTGACAGTGTTTCCTATCCTTAGTGCAGTGAGCAGCAGGGAGGAGGTGCTCTTATTCTCCGTGGACTTTACAGTGTCCCAAAACATTTCGTAATTAGTGCTACAGGAAGCAAATTTCTAGCCTTAGCTTTCCTAACTGAGTATTACATTAGTAGTATATTGGTTCCTGACTTCCCTGAAAAGTTGCATATCGCGGGGGCTATTCGATGCTAATGCAGACCGCCACAGGATGTTTTTGTGCTGGTCAAGGGCAGTCAAGTCTGGGGTCTACCAAAGGCTATATCTGTTCTTAGTTCTAAATTTTTTGAATGGTGCATGCTTATTTAAGATGGAGAGGAAAGCACTTTTGAAGAGCAACCAGGCATCCTCTACTGACAGGATGATGTCAAGGATCAACCTTCCAGGATACCCGGGCCAGGTCGATTAGAAAGGCCTGCTCGATGAAGTGTTTTAGGGAGCGTTTGACAGTGATGACGGGTGGTCTTTTGAACGCGGACCCTATACGCACACAGGCAATAAGGCAGTGATTGCTCAGCAGAGGTGTATTTAGAGGGAAAGTTGGTCAGAATGATATCTAAGAGGGTGCACATGGTTATGGATTTAGGGTTGTACCATGTAGGTTCTACCCCCAATCCATAAGACTGCTGAACAATTACTGAAATCATTACCGGACAATTTACATTGACCCCCCCTCCCTTTTGTACACTGCTGCTACTCGCTGTTTGTTATCTATGCACATTCACTTCGCCTTCACCTACATGTACAGATTACTTCAACTAGCCTGTACCCCCGCACACTGACTCGGTACCGGTGCCCCCTGTATATAGCATCGTTATTGTTATTCTTATTGTGTTACTTTTTATTTTTACTTTTTATTTTAGTCTACTTGGTAAA
Organism: Salvelinus alpinus; assembly: GCF_045679555.1. NCBI lineage: Eukaryota > Metazoa > Chordata > Actinopteri > Salmoniformes > Salmonidae > Salvelinus > Salvelinus alpinus. The sequence goes on from NC_092100.1 coordinate 26,348,411, forward strand.
TATTTTCTTAACTCTTCTTGAACTGCACTGTTGGTTAAAGATATACTTCTCCTTAATGCAACCGCTGTGTCAGATTTCAAAAAAGCTTTACAGCGAAAGCACACCATGGAATACATTTACATTTAATAATCTGAGTACAGCGCTCAGCCACCAAAATAAGCCATACAGATATCCGCCATGTTGTGGAGTCAACAGAAGTCAGAAGTAGCATTATAAATATTCACTTACCTTTGATGATCTTCATCGGAATGCACTCCCAGGAATCCCAGTAACACAATAAATGTTTGTTTTGTTCGATAAAGTCCATCATTTATGTCCAAATACCTTCTTTTTGTTCACGCGTTTAGTTTACAAATCCAAATTCACAAGGCGCAGGCACTTAGTCCAGACAAAAAGTCAAAACAGTTCAATTACAGTTCGTAGAAACATGTCAAACGATGTATAGAATCAATCTTTCGGATGTTTTTATCATAAATCTTCAATAATATTCCAACCGGACAATTACTTTGTCTTTAGAAATGAAAGGGAATGCAGCTCGCTCTCACGGCTGCGCGCGTGACTTAGCTCATGGTATTCTGCCAGACCCCTTAGTCAAACAGCTCTTATTTGCTCCCCCTTCACAGTAGAAGCCTGAAACAAGGTTCTAAAGACTGTTGACATCTAGTGGAAGCCGTAGGAAGTGCAATCGGACCAAATTTACACTGTATCTTGGATAAGCAATTACTTGAAAATCTACAAACCTCAGATTTCCCACTTCCTGGTTGGATTTTTTCTCAGGTTTTTGCCTGCCATATGAGTTCTGTTATACTCACAGACATCATTCAAACAGTTTTAGAAACGGCAGAGTGTTTTCTATCCAAATCTACTAATACTATGCATATCTTAGCTTCTGGGCCTGAGTAGCAGGCAGTTTACTCTGGGCACCTTATTCATCCAAGCTACTCAATACTGCCCCCCAGCCATAAGAAGTTAAGGGCTTGTAAGTAAGCATTTCACGGTAAGGTCTACACTTGTTTTATTTGGCTCATGTGACAAATAAAGTTTGATTTGAACAACAAAAAAATCACTAACCGTTTTTTTGTTTATTTGAGCTCCCGAGTGGCGCAGCGGTCTAAGGCACTACATCTCAGTGCTTGAGGCGTCACTACAGACAACCTGGTTCGAATCCAGGCTGTATCACAACTGGCCGTGATTGGGAGTCCCATAGGTTTGGCTGGTGTAGGCCGTCATTGTAAATAAGAATTTGTTCTTATCTGACTTGCCTAGTTAAATAAAAATATATAAAAAATATAAAAAATTTGTTCAAGCCCTCAAGAACTGCTAAATCTGTTTGCATCTGCCAATATATTGTCTGTCCAGTATCCAGACGACCTGTACGCAGAACTTCCTATAGAGTTAATCGCTTTCCTTAACGTGTTGAAGCCGGCAATTAACGAGAATGAGGCACAATTAAAGATGTTGTAGAACTATTGTATTTTAAGCACTCCTCCCTTCTGCCCAGTTTCCCTGATGTTGCTACGGCAATCAAGCTGTTTTTACCATCCCTGTAACTGTCGCTTCTGTGGAGAGATCGTTTTCATAAAGAACTACGTAAGAAGCATTAGGCTCTCGGTCTGATACAAGCTTTTGAACACCTGAGTAACCTCCACTCATTGCACTGGCGCCGTCATAGCCTTGACCACGGCATTTGTTTGCCGATATCCCCCTTATACTTTCAATCAGTTTAATTTGTTATTTTTCAAGACTTGGGGCACTTTTTCAGTCACTTTCAATAAAACCCAAGAGACAAACACGAGGCTGCCAAGTACTTATGGAAATTTAAAATGTTCATGAAGGATTTACTTTTTGGTGGATTACTGTCAACATGATTTATGACATTTTTTTAAAATAGACATTGATGATGGACTAATGGCCTCCTGCCTTGCTGGGGCTGCGGGGGTGTTCAATGTGCCAGTGTCTCTATCATTTCCTAAGGATGTTTCCACTGTGCTTTCAGTCCCAGGGAATCTGGGGTGATAGAGGGAGAATCAAAGTCCAATGGAAAGGCAGATCTCCAAAGGTTGATAATGAACCTGTGTCTGATTGAAGGTGTTTCACATTGACTCAATTCAGTACTGCACTGTTACCTATCCTTCATTCTCTCATTGCTATGTTTGGATACTAGCCATCTCCCATGTGACAGAGAGTGGGCAGTGGACACAATGTGCTGTGTATATATCTCAGAAGTCAAGATGTAAAGGAAAACAATTTCTGAGGTCAAGTTGTAAAGGAGGCCATTGAACAACTCATTATAGAACTCTGCCGTCTTGCAATCCATTCTGGGTGAAAGTAAAAGTACCCACATCTCTGATGCCACCTCTGCACATCATCAGTAATGACCAGATGACAGCATGTTCCTCTCCACTGGCTGGAGGAGGGAAGATGAGTAGAAATGGAGAGACATGAAAGAAGTGGAATGTTACAAAAAAGCCATGGATAGATCATTTGATTCACATTCGGAGTCATAAGGGTCACTGAAGAAAGCTCTAATAAGTTCAAATCATATCATGATTCTGCTGTTAGGTGAAGAGGTGTGGATGAAGAGGAGAGAAGCGTGGGTGCTGAGGGGGTTGAAACGTTAACATTAATCAATATGCCTTCTCCTTGAATTGTTATTTTTAATGATGATGCTCTGGTGCTCCAGTCAGTGCTCCCGCTGAGTGAGATATCTTAAGCTGTCTTAGAGCTGAAGTGAAGAGTAACTGGGGTCATTCAGTTACCCTAGTTACTGGCATTACACATCTGGCTAAAAGACTACTGTAGCTCTGTTGGCATAACTTTTGTAGTTAACTTTGACAACTTTTGGAAACAGAAGATGCTCAACAGGAATAATAGAGTCCATCCAAATCATCTTGGTGCCTGGACCCTGTCCTCGCATTTCAAGGCCGCATTGAGACAATGACTTATCTGTGACCCAAGCCCTGCTCAGATAATCCATACCATTGTGTCGCTGAGCTGTTGTAGTGCTGCTGCAAATGTATATTTTCCCAGTGGGGTTGTCAGTCAATGTAAGTAACCCAATTTATGTTCCTCTAAATGCCTCTCTCAATCCGACAGCTACTGTCAGCAGTAGTCATGTTCCTCTGAACCTGAATTATACTGTTAGCACTGAGACGGTTTGCCCTACTAGGAAGCCCACTGAGCAGTTCATCTCTGCACTATCAACTCAAGTATAAATATCACTGTCATGTCTACCTCTGATAAACCTCCCAATAAAGCAATAAAAACGATTAAGGAACCCAGAAAAGAGCAAAAACAGCCCACATTAACTTCTCTGGGATATGTGGGACGGTAGCGTCCCACCTAACCAACAGCCAGTGAAATTGCAGGGCGCCAAATTCAAAACAACAGAAATCTCATAATTAAAATTCCTCAAACATACAAGTATTATACACCCAAAGATAGGAGTCACAAAAAGCAGAAATAGAGATAAAACTAATCACTAACCTTTGATGATCTTCATCAGATGACACTCATAGGACATCATGTTACACAATACATGTATGTTTTGTTCGATAATGTGCATATTTATATCCACAAATCTCGGTTTACATTGGCGCCATGTTCAGAAATGCCTCCAAAATATAACGATGGTCATTATGGCCAAACAGTTCTATTTTTGTTTCATCAGACCAGAGGATATTTCTCCAAAAAGTACGATCTTTGTCCCCATGTGCAGTTGCAAACCGTAGTCTGGCTTTTTTATGGTGGTCTTGGAGCAGTGGCTTCTTCCTTGCTGAGTGGCCTTTCAGGTTATGTCGATATAGGACTCGTTTTACTGTGGATATAGATGCTTATGTACCGGTTTCCTCCAGCATCTTCACAAGGTCCGCGTCTCCATCCTGTGCGGTATGACGGCTGCTTGGTCCCGTGGTGTTTATACTTGCGTACTATTGTTTGTACAGATGAACGTGGTACCTTCAATCATTTGGAAATTGCACCCACGGATGAACCAGACTTGTGGAGGTCTACAATTTTTTTCTGAGGTCTTGGCTAATTTCTTTTGATTTTCCCATGATGTCAAGCAAAGAGGCACTAAGTTTGAGGGTAGGCCTTGAAATACATCCACAGGTACAACTCCAATTGTCTCAAATTATGTCAATTAGCATATCAAAAGCTTCTAAAGCCATGACATTTTCTGGAATTTTCCAAGCTATTTAAAGGCACAGTCAACTTAGTGTATGTAAACTTCTGACCCACTGGAATTGTGATACAGTGAATTATAAGTGAAATAATCTGTCTGTAAACAATTGTTGGAAAAATTACTTGTGTCATGCACAAAGTAGATGCAGGCAACCGACTTGCAGGCTGTCCTCTCAAGAAAAAGCTTCAAATTGTAACCAGTGCCTGCAACCTGGTTCAGGTTATCAGTCAATCTACCAGAGTAGTTACAACCAGCACAGGAATTAAATCATCCACATGTATTGATTATATCTAATGCTGCAGAAATCTGCTCTAAAGCAGTATCCACATCCATCAGATATAGTGATCATAATATAGAAGCCATATCTGGGAAAACCAAAGTTCCAAAGGCTGGGCCTAATATTGCTCATTGTATAAGAGATAATATTGTACAAGAGTTTTTTTTTACCAATTCCTATGTTGAAGATGTAAAGAATATTTTCTGGTCTGTGGTGTGTAATGAGGAGCAACCAGACGCTACACTTGACGCTTTTATGAAATTACTTTTTCCAATTAGGGATGGATCGAAATGTACATAATGGGTACCTGGAGGAAATTTCAGTCCAGGGGAGGGTTTAGTATTTAAAAAAAAAAATCTAGTCCAGGGGATGGTCATGTAATTTATAATTGATGAAATTTCAATATTTCTCTGTTTAAAAAAAAATGAGTTGCTTATTAGGCTATATATTGACGTGTGCCTGATGCCGCCCCTCATCTCTGATTCTCCACTGGGCCCGCATTATCAAGTCAAGCGGGAATATAATTGCCTCTTTATGCGCTTTTCTCACTATGCTTATTCTGACCTTGAATTTAAGCATGAAAGTAGCATGCTATTCACCCACTATTCATTTGAGGTGGAGTTCGAATAAATGAAGGTGTGGCAGAGGTGTCTACAGATATGCCATAATTCCCCACCTTCATGGGCAAGGAAACAATGAATAATGTCGAGTGAACCTACTGGTTCCAAGTGGAAAAACCATATACTTATTTTTTTCCAAGAGAAATAACAGTATTCTCCATGCACTTTAATCTATAAATTGATAAGAGCCATCAATAATAGCTAGGTAAATGAGCAATCTGTTTGGAGAAGGGGATTGTAAATTCACAATTGTTTTAGATTATTTTTTTCCTTACGACCCCTGGAGACGAATGTGAAACCAGCCATATGGAGAAAATTGAAAATCATGTTCCACAGTCAAATAGGATAGACTGTAAATAGCTGTGCCATTATTCAGAATTTTAATTGTGTGCCTGCATAACTTGCGAGGATGAAATTTGGAGAGACAAGCTGTTGGCTTCTGTAGGACTAAACCTGCTAGTTGATGTTGCCCATGTGCTTTAGAATGTTTTTATTATATGCCAGGGCTTTTCTCTGTTTTATTTGACAATTTGTATCATGTTAAACATTACTAATACTCACATACATATATTTTTGCATCATTAAATTCCACTCCTTTTACCTTTTTCCCCTGACACATCCTTGTACTTGTTCCTGAGGGCCGTTAGCAATAGTGGATCATATTAGGCTAACGTTCTGCAATAATTTGGGACACGTTGCCTATTTGAATCATTGCGGAACTCAGACCACATGTTGCAGGTTAAATCTGGAGTCTGGTGCAGGATTCATGACAACTGGACCATTGTCATACAGTTACATATATTACTTTTAGGATGAATCAAACCACTGTATATTTTATTCAATATATTTTGTGTATTCATTCATACTTTCCTAAACCTAAAATGTGCCTAAATAATCCAAAATAAGAGTACCAGTTGGTGCAGAAACGGAGATGAATATGCATAGATGGCTTTCCTTCATTGATCCCTATGTTCTGACCACGTTCTCTCAGTGTATTCTGTTGAGTCTGTAGACAAAATATACACTGTATTTAAAGGGATGGCTTAAGATACACTACATGACCAAAAGTATGTGGACACCTGCAGGTCGAACATCTCATTCCAAAATCATGGGTATTAATATGGAGTTTGTCCCCCCTTAGCTGATATAACAGCCTCCACCCTTCTGGGAAGGGTTTCCAGTAGATGTTGGAACATTACTGCAGGGACTTGCTTCCATTCAGCCACAACAGCATTAGTGTATAGCACTGATGTTGGGCGATTAGGCCTGGCTCGCAGTCGGCGGTCCAATTCATCCCAAAGGTTTTTGTTGGGGTTGAGGTCAGGGCTCTGTGCACTCCAGTCAAGTTCTTCCACACCGATCTCGACAAACCATTTCTGTATGGACCTCGCTTTGTGCACAGGAGCATTGTCATGCTGAAACAGGAAAGGGCCTTCCCCAAACTGTTGCCACAAAGTTGGAAGCACAGAATCGTCTAGAATGTCATTGTACGCTGTAGCGTTAAGATTTCCCTTCACTGGAACTAAGGGTTCTAGCCCAAACCATGAAAAACAGCCCCAGACCATTATTCCTCCTCCAGCAAACTTAAGTTGGCACTATACATTCGGGCAGGTAGCGTTCTCCTGGTGTCCGCCAAACCCAGATTCGTCCATCGGACTGCCAGATGGTGAAGCGTGATTCATCACACCAGAGAACGCGTTTTGACTACTCCAGAGTCCAATGGCGGCAAGCTTGACAGCACGCCAGCCGACGCTTGGCATTGCGCATGGTGATCTTAGGCTTGTGTGCGGCTGCTCGGCCATGGAAACCCATTTCATGAAGCTCCCGACAAACAGTTATTGTGCTGAAGTTGCTTCCAAAGGCAGTTTGGAACTCGGTAGTGAGTGTTGCAACCAAGGACCGACGATTTTTACACGTTACGCGCTTCAGCACTCTGCGGTCCCATTCTGTGAGCTGTGTGGCCTACCACTTTGCGGCGGAGCCGTTGTTGCTCCTAGATGTTTCCACTTCACAGTAACAGCACTTACTGTTGACCAGGGCAGCTCTAGCAGGGCAGAAATTTGACGAACTGACTTGATGGGAAGGTGGCATCCTATGACGGTGCCAAGTTGAAAGTCACCGAGCTCTTCAGTAAGGCCATTTTACTGCCAATGTTTGTCTATGTAGATTACATGGCGGTGTGCTCGATTTTATAAACCTCTCAGCAACAGGTGTGGCTGAAATAGCCGAATCCACTAATTTGAAGGGGTGTCCACATACTTTTGTATCTGTTGGCCAGCAAATGGGTGGGTTTTCAGTGGTTGAATGAAATGTATTCAGACCGCGCAAGGTAGCCACACCTGCAGAGCGTTTTACGTGACTAAAAAAGGTACTCTTTTGTGTGCTGCGTAACCAATGGCTGTGCTGTGTAGGCCTAAGGTGGCAGTTCAGGAGGAGTCTCAAAAGCTTCTTCCGAAAATAATTGTTGATTAGGCCTAGTCCATGTTGTGTGCAGACTAACCTATATATAGCCTATGTTCTGTTCAGTTTGAGACTAAACCCTAAACCCTAAACCTCAACTAAAGCTTGTTATAAACAAATGTGGAAATTGAGCAAGTTTAGGAGCCTAAACTGCTTGGTGTAACCCTGGATTGTAACCCGTCTTGGTCAAAACATATTGATGAAACGGTAACTAAGATGTGAAGAGGTCTGCTCTGCTTTCTTGACTTTGCTATCAACAAAATAAGTCCTACAGGCCCTAGTTTTATCATAACTGGACTACTGCCCAGTCATATGGTCAAGTGCCACAAAGAGGTACATAGGCAAATTACAGTTGGCCCAGAACAGAGCAGCATGGCTGGCCCTTAAATGTACACGGAGGGCATCAATGACATGCATGTCAATCTCTCCTGGCTCAAAGTAGAGGAGAGATTGACTGCATCAATACTTGTTTTTGTGAGCGGTATTGACATGTTGAAAGCACAGAGTGGTCTGTTCAAACGACTAGCACACAGCTCAGACACCCATGCATACCCCAAAAGACATACAAATACATTTAGATTTGATCTGTAGTTTTATCCGTTTTTTTAAATTGGATTTTACTATTTACATGAGTTACTTGATGAGGAATACTGTTCCATGTAGTCATTCATGGCTCTGTGTAGTACTCTGTGTTTCCCGGAGTCTGTTCTGGATTTGGGGACTGTGAAGTCCACAGGTTACTTTTCACCTTACTGTGAAATGCTTACTTATAAATGCCCTTAACCAACAATGCAGTTCAGAGAAATATAGATTAGAAAATATTTCCTAAATAAAGTCAACTAAAAGATCGAATCAACTCAAAAGTAACACAAGAAAATGTCATAACAATAATGAGGCTACATACAGGGGGTACTAGTACAGAGTCAATGTGCGGGGGTACAGGTTAGTTGAGGTAATTTGTAAAGTGACTATGCATAGATAATAAACAGCGAGTAGCAGCAGTGTAAAAACAGAGGGGGGGGTCAATGTAAATAGTCTGGGTTGCCATTTGATTAATTGATTAGCAGTCTTATGGCTTGGGGGTAGAAGCTGTTAAGGAGCCTTTGGTCCTAGACTTAGCACTCCGGTGATGTGGACACCAAGGAACTTGAAACTCTCGACCCGCTCCACTTCAGCCCCGTCGATGCTAATGAGAGCCTGTTCAGCCCTCCTTTTCCTATAGTCCACGATCAGCTCCTTTGTCTTAATTACATTGAGGGAGAGGTTGTTGTCCTGGCACCACACTGCCAGGTCTCCGACCTCCTCCCTATAGGACGTCTCATCGTGGTCAGTGATCAGGCCTACCACTGTTGTGTTGTCAGCAAACTTAATGATGGTGTTGGAGTCGTGCTTGGTCACGCAGTCATGGGTGAATAGGGAGTACAGGAGGGGACAAAGCACGCACCCCTGAGGGGCCCCAGTGTTAAGGATCAGCGTGGTAGATGTGTTTTTTCCTACCCTTACCACCTGGGGACGGCCCGTCAGGAAGTCCAGGATCCAGATGCAGAGGGTGGTGTTTAGTACCAGAGTCCTTTAGCTTAGTGATGAGCTTTGTGGGCACTATGGTGTTGAACGCAGAGCTGTAGTCAATGAACAGCATTCTCACATAGGTGTTCCTTTTGTCGAGGTGGGAAAGGGCAGTGTGGAGTGTGATTGAGATTGCTTCATCTGTGGATCTGTTGGGGCGATATATGAATTGGAGTGGGTCTAGGCTTTCAGGCATGATGGTGTTGATGTGAGCCATGATCAGCCTTTCAAACACCAACGTGAGTGCTACGGGGTGGTAATCATTTTGGCAGGTTACCTTCGCTTTCTTGGACACAGAGACTATGGTGGTTTGGTTGAAACATGCAGGTATTTCAGACTCGGTCAGGGAGAGGTTGAAAATGTCAGTGAAGACACTTACCAGTTGGTCCGCGTATGCTTTGAGTACATGTCCTGGTAATCCGTCTGGACACCTTATGGAAAAACACGGACTGTGAAGAGACATACACACCAGGGGTTGGAACATAAATTATTTTGCAATCGTTTTGCTCTGAACAGAACTACTATTTTTTTTGTTCCGTTACACTGTTTCGACCAGCAAAATAAAGTTCTAAACTGGTTCAAACCCCCCAAAAAGTAATGGCTTATATTGTTTCTTTTTGTTCCCTTTTTTTAAACATTTATCTCATTAAATTACTAAACCAATCAGTGCGGATAGAGCAAGCAAGCTAGTTGTTTACGTACGTGATGGACAGACAATTGTAGCCTATGGCGCAAGATGCAACTGACATTTTGCGGGTGGGGAGAGAGCAAGAGAGGGGAGTTGGCTAGAAGGGATACAGTTTTTTCAAACTAAGGTCAGATTTGACTTTTCGTAGCAGGTTAGGAGAACTTACACAGCAGGTTAGGAGAATTAATGTATTACATGTATTACACGTATTATCTCAATTAGGTTCACAGAATTATACCTAGGAGGAGCAACTTCTATGGAGGAATTTTGAATGTCCTTTGAGCTAGCTAGCTAGCTAACAAGCTTGATCTAGCTAGCTAACAAGCTTGATCTAGCTAGCTAACAAGCTTGTGTGTGCAGAGGGGCTTCAGAATTAAAAACACGTCTTACCTTTTTGTAGTTAATAAATCCAATGTGAAACGTGATAACTAGGCCTATAATATCCTTAACTGGCATTGAAAAACGTAATCCATTCTTCTCTAGCTAATTAAAAATATCTCTTCCTGGCATAAAAGACACACCCTCGTCCACTTACCCTCGCCTTATGTTCTTGGGGGAAACCCGTCACCATCTTGGAGGGTGGTCCAAATGTTTAGCCAAGAAAGGGAAGTTTGCAACGTAAGCCCCTCAGCCCTTGTTTTTAGTAGAGTTTGCGAGTGTACAAATATGTTCACTCCGTGGCCTGAAACTCCCCATAATTTAATTCGCAATGATTGTACATCCGCTAAGAAAAGTCAGCCAAAACTTAAAAACAACATCAATGGAGAAGTCAACATACAAGTGTAAGTAAAAACGAATGCAAATAAGTTAGAAAATGTACTAATAATGCACATGATGGCACAAACACGTCTCGTAAAAAGTAAATATGCTTTTGTTTGGTTATCTTTTGGAAATTGTAGAAATTAAATATTTTCCCTCTTCAGAAGTTCCAGCTAGGCAGGCTAACGTTAGTTAGCTAATTAATTTGCTAGCTATCATACAGTAGGCCTATATTAATAATTATACAGTTAATGTAAGTAGAGTAAAGTAGTAAGTAAATGATTGTAGCGCATATAAAGCACCCACAAGCTACCGGTGGCTGAAAACACAATCATCGCGGGATGAACGAATGACGAATTTCCGGGCAAGGACGGCTCATTTAAAAATCATTCCTTCCTCCCTTGCCCCTTGCCCTGCAAGTGTATACTCGTCCGACGTCATGATACATCATCCGAAGTGTCCACTTAAATTGAGGGCTGAGGGGATAGGGTGTGTCTTTTAAGTGTTTGGACTGCAGCCCCTATCATCTGAATTAAATCAAATCAAATCAAATTTTATTTGTCACATACACATGGTTAGCAGATGTTAATGCGAGTGTAGCGAAATGCTTGTGCTTCTAGTTCCGACAATGCAGTAATAACCAACGAGTAATCTAACCTAACAATTCCACAACAACTACCTTATACACACAAGTGTAAAGGAATGAAAGAATATGTACATAAAAATATATGAATGAGTGATGGTACAGAACGGCATAGGCAAGATGCAGTAGATGGTATCGAGTACAGTATATACATATGAGATGAGTAATGTAGGGTATGTAAACATTATATGAAGTGGCATTGTTTAAAGTGGCTAGTGATACATTTTTTACATACATTTTTACATTATTAAAGTGGCTGGAGTTGAGTCAGTATGTTGGCAGCAGCCACTCAATGTTAGTGGTGGCTGTTTAACAGTCTGATGGCCTTGAGATAGAAGCTGTTTTTCAGTCTCTCGGTCCCTGCTTTGATGCACCTGTACTGACCTCGCCTTCTGGATGATAGCGGTGTGAACAGGCAGTGGCTCGGGTGGTTGTTGTCCTTGATGATCTTTTTGGCCTTCCTGTGACATCGGGTGGTGTAGGTGTCCTGGAGTGCTGGTAGTTTGCCCCCGGTGATGCGTTGTGCAGACCTCACTACCCTCTGGAGAGCCTTACGGTTGTGGGCGGAGCAGTTGCCATACCAGGCGGTGATACAGCCCGACAGGATGCTCTCGATTGTGCATCTGTAAAAGTTTGTGAGTGCTTTTGGTGACAAGCCGAAGTTCTTCAGGCTCCTGAGGTTGAAGAGGCGCTGCTGCGCCTTCTGTCTGTGTGGGTGGACCAATTTGTCCGTGATGTGTACGCCGAGGAACTTAAAACTTACTACCCTCTCCACTACTGTCCCGTCGATGTGGATAGGGGGCTGCTCCCTCTTCTGTTTCCTGAAGTCCACGATCATCTCCTTTTATTTTGTTGACGTTGAGTGTGAGGTTATTTTCCTGACACCACACTCCGAGGGCCCTCACCTCCTCCCTGTAGGCCGTCTCGTCGTTGTTGGTAATCAAGCCTACCACTGTAGTGTCGTCTGCAAACTTGATGATTGAGTTGGAGGCGTGCATGGCCACGCAGTCGTGGGTGAACAGGGAGTACAGGAGAGGGCTCAGAACGCACCCTTGTGGGGGTGGAGATGTTGTTACCTACCCTCACCACCTGGGTGCGGCCCGTCAGGAAGTCCAGTACCCAGTTGCACAGGGTGGGGTCGAGACCCAGGGTCTCGAACTTGATGACGAGTTTGGAGGGTACTATGGTGTTAAATGCTGATCTGTAGTCAATGAACAGTATTCTCACATAGGTATTCCTCTTGTCCAGATGGGTTAGGGCAGTGTGCAGTGTGGTTGCGATTGCGTCGTCTTTGGACCTGTTGGGGCGGTAAGCAAATTGGAGTGGGTCGAGGGTGTCAGGTAGAGTGGAGGTGATTATGGTCCTTGACTAGTCTCTCAAAGCACTTCATGATGACGGAAGTGAGTGCTACGGGGCAGTAGTCGTTTAGCTCAGTTACCTTAGCTTTCTTGGGAACAGGAACAATGGTGGCCCTCTTGAAGCATGTGGGAACAGCAGACTGGGATAAGGATTGATTGAATATGTCCGTAAACACACCAGCCAGCTGGTCTGCGCATGCTCTGAGAACGCGGCTGGGGATGCCATTTGGGCTTGCAGCCTTGCGAGGGTTAACACGTTTAAATGTTTTACTCACTTCGGCTGCAGTGAAGGAGAGTCCGCCGGTTTTGGTAGTGGGCCGTGTCAGTGGCACTGTATTGTACTCAAAGCGAGCAATGAAGTTGTTTAGTCTGTCAGGGAGCAAGACATCCTGGTCAGCGACGGGGCTGGTTTTCTTTTTGTAATCCATGATTGACTGTAGACCCTGCCACACAATGATAGTTGTTTTGAATTGAATGAATCTGCTAACTTCTGACATTTTTTACCGAAGCCAGAAAAACAGGCGAAGGGTTACAAAAATAGCTCTAGTTACAGATTGGTAGCCCCGATTTGAATTCCGACGACTTGCGTGAAAAGCAGAAGAGTAGGGGAAGATTTTATATAGCAAACATGTTTTTCTGTAAAATGTTGGGAAAGGGGTCAAAACGGCAGTTGTTTTTGAAAGTTTAAAAAACACATGGTAATGTATTTAGTAAAACTGCTGTAACGTAAGTTCCATACTGAATAAACCTTCTCCGCATTTGACAAGCAGAGAAGTTAGAGGAAGTTTTAATCCAATATATTTTTGTCAAACTCTTTGGTTTAGTGGTCAAAATGATAGTTGTTTTGAATTGAATGAATCTGCTAACTTCTGACATTTTTTACCGAAGCCAGAAAAACAGGCGAAGGGTTACAAAAATAGCTCTAGTTACAGATTGGTAGCCCCGATTTGAATTCCGACGACTTGCGTGAAAAGCAGAAGAGTAGGGGAAGATTTTATATAGCAAACATGTTTTTCTGTAAAATGTTGGGAAAGGGGTCAAAACGGCAGTTGTTTTTGAAAGTTTAAAAAACACATGGTAATGTATTTAGTAAAACTGCTGTAACGTAAGTTCCATACTGAATAAACCTTCTCCGCATTTGACAAGCAGAGAAGTTAGAGGAAGTTTTAATCCAATATATTTTTGTCAAACTCTTTGGTTTAGTGGTCAAAATGATAGTTGTTTTGAATTGAATGAATCTGCTAACTTCTGACATTTTTTACCGAAGCCAGAAAAACAGGCGAAGGGTTACAAAAATAGCTCTAGTTACAGATTGGTAGCCCCGATTTGAATTCCGACGACTTGCGTGAAAAGCAGAAGAGTAGGGGAAGATTTTATATAGCAAACATGTTTTTCTGTAAAATGTTGGGAAAGGGGTCAAAACGGCAGTTGTTTGTGAAAGTTTAAAAAACACATGGTAATGTATTTAGTAAAACTGCTGTAACGTAAGTTCCATACTGAATAAACCTTCTCCGCATTTGACAAGCAGAGAAGTTAGAGGAAGTTTTAATCCAATATATTTTTGTCAAACTCTTTGGTTTAGTGGTCAAAATGATAGTTGTTTTGAATTGAATGAATCTGCTAACTTCTGACATTTTTTACCGAAGCCAGAAAAACAGGCGAAGGGTTACAAAAATAGCTCTAGTTACAGATTGGTAGCCCCGATTTGAATTCCGACGACTTGCGTGAAAAGCAGAAGAGTAGGGGAAGATTTTATATAGCAAACATGTTTTTCTGTAAAATGTTGGGAAAGGGGTCAAAACGGCAGTTGTTTGTGAAAGTTTAAAAAACACATGGTAATGTATTTAGTAAAACTGCTGTAACGTAAGTTCCATACTGAATAAACCTTCTCCGCATTTGACAAGCAGAGAAGTTAGAGGAAGTTTTAATCCAATATATTTTTGTCAAACTCTTTGGTTTAGTGGTCAAAATGATAGTTGTTTTGAATTGAATGAATCTGCTAACTTCTGACATTTTTTACCGAAGCCAGAAAAACAGGCGAAGGGTTACAAAAATAGCTCTAGTTACAGATTGGTAGCCCCGATTTGAATTCCGACGACTTGCGTGAAAAGCAGAAGAGTAGGGGAAGATTTTATATAGCAAACATGTTTTTCTGTAAAATGTTGGGAAAGGGGTCAAAACGGCAGTTGTTTGTGAAAGTTTAAAAAACACATGGTAATGTATTTAGTAAAACTGCTGTAACGTAAGTTCCATACTGAATAAACCTTCTCCGCATTTGACAAGCAGAGAAGTTAGAGGAAGTTTTAATCCAATATATTTTTGTCAAACTCTTTGGTTTAGTGGTCAAAATGATAGTTGTTTTGAATTGAATGAATCTGCTAACTTCTGACATTTTTTACCGAAGCCAGAAAAACAGGCGAAGGGTTACAAAAATAGCTCTAGTTACAGATTGGTAGCCCCGATTTGAATTCCGACGACTTGCGTGAAAAGCAGAAGAGTAGGGGAAGATTTTATATAGCAAACATGTTTTTCTGTAAAATGTTGGGAAAGGGGTCAAAACGGCAGTTGTTTGTGAAAGTTTAAAAAACACATGGTAATGTATTTAGTAAAACTGCTGTAACGTAAGTTCCATACTGAATAAACCTTCTCCGCATTTGACAAGCAGAGAAGTTAGAGGAAGTTTTAATCCAATATATTTTTGTCAAACTCTTTGGTTTAGTGGTCAAAATGATAGTTGTTTTGAATTGAATGAATCTGCTAACTTCTGACATTTTTTACCGAAGCCAGAAAAACAGGCGAAGGGTTACAAAAATAGCTCTAGTTACAGATTGGTAGCCCCGATTTGAATTCCGACGACTTGCGTGAAAAGCAGAAGAGTAGGGGAAGATTTTATATAGCAAACATGTTTTTCTGTAAAATGTTGGGAAAGGGGTCAAAACGGCAGTTGTTTGTGAAAGTTTAAAAAACACATGGTAATGTATTTAGTAAAACTGCTGTAACGTAAGTTCCATACTGAATAAACCTTCTCCGCATTTGACAAGCAGAGAAGTTAGAGGAAGTTTTAATCCAATATATTTTTGTCAAACTCTTTGGTTTAGTGGTCAAAATGATAGTTGTTTTGAATTGAATGAATCTGCTAACTTCTGACATTTTTTACCGAAGCCAGAAAAACAGGCGAAGGGTTACAAAAATAGCTCTAGTTACAGATTGGTAGCCCCGATTTGAATTCCGACGACTTGCTTGAAAAGCAGAAGAGTAGGGGAAGATTTTATATAGCAAACATGTTTTTCTGTAAAATGTTGGGAAAGGGGTCAAAACGGCAGTTGTTTGTGAAAGTTTAAAAAACACATGGTAATGTATTTAGTAAAACTGCTGTAACGTAAGTTCCATACTGAATAAACCTTCTCCGCATTTGACAAGCAGAGAAGTTAGAGGAAGTTTTAATCCAATATATTTTTGTCAAACTCTTTGGTTTAGTGGTCAAAATGATAGTTGTTTTGAATTGAATGAATCTGCTAACTTCTGACATTTTTTACCGAAGCCAGAAAAACAGGCGAAGGGTTACAAAAATAGCTCTAGTTACAGATTGGTAGCCCCGATTTGAATTCCGACGACTTGCGTGAAAAGCAGAAGAGTAGGGGAAGATTTTATATAGCAAACATGTTTTTCTGTAAAATGTTGGGAAAGGGGTCAAAACGGCAGTTGTTTGTGAAAGTTTAAAAAACACATGGTAATGTATTTAGTAAAACTGCTGTAACGTAAGTTCCATACTGAATAAACCTTCTCCGCATTTGACAAGCAGAGAAGTTAGAGGAAGTTTTAATCCAATATATTTTTGTCAAACTCTTTGGTTTAGTGGTCAAAATGATAGTTGTTTTGAATTGAATGAATCTGCTAACTTCTGACATTTTTTACCGAAGCCAGAAAAACAGGCGAAGGGTTACAAAAATAGCTCTAGTTACAGATTGGTAGCCCCGATTTGAATTCCGACGACTTGCGTGAAAAGCAGAAGAGTAGGGGAAGATTTTATATAGCAAACATGTTTTTCTGTAAAATGTTGGGAAAGGGGTCAAAACGGCAGTTGTTTGTGAAAGTTTAAAAAACACATGGTAATGTATTTAGTAAAACTGCTGTAACGTAAGTTCCATACTGAATAAACCTTCTCCGCATTTGACAAGCAGAGAAGTTAGAGGAAGTTTTAATCCAATATATTTTTGTCAAACTCTTTGGTTTAGTGGTCAAAATGATAGTTGTTTTGAATTGAATGAATCTGCTAACTTCTGACATTTTTTACCGAAGCCAGAAAAACAGGCGAAGGGTTACAAAAATAGCTCTAGTTACAGATTGGTAGCCCCGATTTGAATTCCGACGACTTGCGTGAAAAGCAGAAGAGTAGGGGAAGATTTTATATAGCAAACATGTTTTTCTGTAAAATGTTGGGAAAGGGGTCAAAACGGCAGTTGTTTGTGAAAGTTTAAAAAACACATGGTAATGTATTTAGTAAAACTGCTGTAACGTAAGTTCCATACTGAATAAACCTTCTCCGCATTTGACAAGCAGAGAAGTTAGAGGAAGTTTTAATCCAATATATTTTTGTCAAACTCTTTGGTTTAGTGGTCAAAATGATAGTTGTTTTGAATTGAATGAATCTGCTAACTTCTGACATTTTTTACCGAAGCCAGAAAAACAGGCGAAGGGTTACAAAAATAGCTCTAGTTACAGATTGGTAGCCCCGATTTGAATTCCGACGACTTGCGTGAAAAGCAGAAGAGTAGGGGAAGATTTTATATAGCAAACATGTTTTTCTGTAAAATGTTGGGAAAGGGGTCAAAACGGCAGTTGTTTGTGAAAGTTTAAAAAACACATGGTAATGTATTTAGTAAAACTGCTGTAACGTAAGTTCCATACTGAATAAACCTTCTCCGCATTTGACAAGCAGAGAAGTTAGAGGAAGTTTTAATCCAATATATTTTTGTCAAACTCTTTGGTTTAGTGGTCAAAATGATAGTTGTTTTGAATTGAATGAATCTGCTAACTTCTGACATTTTTTACCGAAGCCAGAAAAACAGGCGAAGGGTTACAAAAATAGCTCTAGTTACAGATTGGTAGCCCCGATTTGAATTCCGACGACTTGCGTGAAAAGCAGAAGAGTAGGGGAAGATTTTATATAGCAAACATGTTTTTCTGTAAAATGTTGGGAAAGGGGTCAAAACGGCAGTTGTTTGTGAAAGTTTAAAAAACACATGGTAATGTATTTAGTAAAACTGCTGTAACGTAAGTTCCATACTGAATAAACCTTCTCCGCATTTGACAAGCAGAGAAGTTAGAGGAAGTTTTAATCCAATATATTTTTGTCAAACTCTTTGGTTTAGTGGTCAAAATGATAGTTGTTTTGAATTGAATGAATCTGCTAACTTCTGACATTTTTTACCGAAGCCAGAAAAACAGGCGAAGGGTTACAAAAATAGCTCTAGTTACAGATTGGTAGCCCCGATTTGAATTCCGACGACTTGCTTGAAAAGCAGAAGAGTAGGGGAAGATTTTATATAGCAAACATGTTTTTCTGTAAAATGTTGGGAAAGGGGTCAAAACGGCAGTTGTTTGTGAAAGTTTAAAAAACACATGGTAATGCATTTAGTAAAACTGCTGTAACGTAAGTTCCATACTGAATAAACCTTCTCCGCATTTGACAAGCAGAGAAGTTAGAGGAAGTTTTAATCCAATATATTTTTGTCAAACTCTTTGGTTTAGTGGTCAAAATGATAGTTGTTTTGAATTGAATGAATCTGCTAACTTCTGACATTTTTTACCGAAGCCAGAAAAACAGGCGAAGGGTTACAAAAATAGCTCTAGTTACAGATTGGTAGCCCCGATTTGAATTCCGACGACTTGCGTGAAAAGCAGAAGAGTAGGGGAAGATTTTATATAGCAAACATGTTTTTCTGTAAAATGTTGGGAAAGGGGTCAAAACGGCAGTTGTTTGTGAAAGTTTAAAAAACACATGGTAATGTATTTAGTAAAACTGCTGTAACGTAAGTTCCATACTGAATAAACCTTCTCCGCATTTGACAAGCAGAGAAGTTAGAGGAAGTTTTAATCCAATATATTTTTGTCAAACTCTTTGGTTTAGTGGTCAAAATGATAGTTGTTTTGAATTGAATGAATCTGCTAACTTCTGACATTTTTTACCGAAGCCAGAAAAACAGGCGAAGGGTTACAAAAATAGCTCTAGTTACAGATTGGTAGCCCCGATTTGAATTCCGACGACTTGCGTGAAAAGCAGAAGAGTAGGGGAAGATTTTATATAGCAAACATGTTTTTCTGTAAAATGTTGGGAAAGGGGTCAAAACGGCAGTTGTTTGTGAAAGTTTAAAAAACACATGGTAATGTATTTAGTAAAACTGCTGTAACGTAAGTTCCATACTGAATAAACCTTCTCCGCATTTGACAAGCAGAGAAGTTAGAGGAAGTTTTAATCCAATATATTTTTGTCAAACTCTTTGGTTTAGTGGTCAAAATGATAGTTGTTTTGAATTGAATGAATCTGCTAACTTCTGACATTTTTTACCGAAGCCAGAAAAACAGGCGAAGGGTTACAAAAATAGCTCTAGTTACAGATTGGTAGCCCCGATTTGAATTCCGACGACTTGCGTGAAAAGCAGAAGAGTAGGGGAAGATTTTATATAGCAAACATGTTTTTCTGTAAAATGTTGGGAAAGGGGTCAAAACGGCAGTTGTTTGTGAAAGTTTAAAAAACACATGGTAATGTATTTAGTAAAACTGCTGTAACGTAAGTTCCATACTGAATAAACCTTCTCCGCATTTGACAAGCAGAGAAGTTAGAGGAAGTTTTAATCCAATATATTTTTGTCAAACTCTTTGGTTTAGTGGTCAAAATGATAGTTGTTTTGAATTGAATGAATCTGCTAACTTCTGACATTTTTTACCGAAGCCAGAAAAACAGGCGAAGGGTTACAAAAATAGCTCTAGTTACAGATTGGTAGCCCCGATTTGAATTCCGACGACTTGCTTGAAAAGCAGAAGAGTAGGGGAAGATTTTATATAGCAAACATGTTTTTCTGTAAAATGTTGGGAAAGGGGTCAAAACGGCAGTTGTTTGTGAAAGTTTAAAAAACACATGGTAATGTATTTAGTAAAACTGCTGTAACGTAAGTTCCATACTGAATAAACCTTCTCCGCATTTGACAAGCAGAGAAGTTAGAGGAAGTTTTAATCCAATATATTTTTGTCAAACTCTTTGGTTTAGTGGTCAAAATGATAGTTGTTTTGAATTGAATGAATCTGCTAACTTCTGACATTTTTTACCGAAGCCAGAAAAACAGGCGAAGGGTTACAAAAATAGCTCTAGTTACAGATTGGTAGCCCCGATTTGAATTCCGACGACTTGCGTGAAAAGCAGAAGAGTAGGGGAAGATTTTATATAGCAAACATGTTTTTCTGTAAAATGTTGGGAAAGGGGTCAAAACGGCAGTTGTTTGTGAAAGTTTAAAAAACACATGGTAATGTATTTAGTAAAACTGCTGTAACGTAAGTTCCATACTGAATAAACCTTCTCCGCATTTGACAAGCAGAGAAGTTAGAGGAAGTTTTAATCCAATATATTTTTGTCAAACTCTTTGGTTTAGTGGTCAAAATGATAGTTGTTTTGAATTGAATGAATCTGCTAACTTCTGACATTTTTTACCGAAGCCAGAAAAACAGGCGAAGGGTTACAAAAATAGCTCTAGTTACAGATTGGTAGCCCCGATTTGAATTCCGACGACTTGCGTGAAAAGCAGAAGAGTAGGGGAAGATTTTATATAGCAAACATGTTTTTCTGTAAAATGTTGGGAAAGGGGTCAAAACGGCAGTTGTTTGTGAAAGTTTAAAAAACACATGGTAATGTATTTAGTAAAACTGCTGTAACGTAAGTTCCATACTGAATAAACCTTCTCCGCATTTGACAAGCAGAGAAGTTAGAGGAAGTTTTAATCCAATATATTTTTGTCAAACTCTTTGGTTTAGTGGTCAAAATGATAGTTGTTTTGAATTGAATGAATCTGCTAACTTCTGACATTTTTTACCGAAGCCAGAAAAACAGGCGAAGGGTTACAAAAATAGCTCTAGTTACAGATTGGTAGCCCCGATTTGAATTCCGACGACTTGCGTGAAAAGCAGAAGAGTAGGGGAAGATTTTATATAGCAAACATGTTTTTCTGTAAAATGTTGGGAAAGGGGTCAAAACGGCAGTTGTTTGTGAAAGTTTAAAAAACACATGGTAATGTATTTAGTAAAACTGCTGTAACGTAAGTTCCATACTGAATAAACCTTCTCCGCATTTGACAAGCAGAGAAGTTAGAGGAAGTTTTAATCCAATATATTTTTGTCAAACTCTTTGGTTTAGTGGTCAAAATGATAGTTGTTTTGAATTGAATGAATCTGCTAACTTCTGACATTTTTTACCGAAGCCAGAAAAACAGGCGAAGGGTTACAAAAATAGCTCTAGTTACAGATTGGTAGCCCCGATTTGAATTCCGACGACTTGCGTGAAAAGCAGAAGAGTAGGGGAAGATTTTATATAGCAAACATGTTTTTCTGTAAAATGTTGGGAAAGGGGTCAAAACGGCAGTTGTTTGTGAAAGTTTAAAAAACACATGGTAATGTATTTAGTAAAACTGCTGTAACGTAAGTTCCATACTGAATAAACCTTCTCCGCATTTGACAAGCAGAGAAGTTAGAGGAAGTTTTAATCCAATATATTTTTGTCAAACTCTTTGGTTTAGTGGTCAAAATGATAGTTGTTTTGAATTGAATGAATCTGCTAACTTCTGACATTTTTTACCGAAGCCAGAAAAACAGGCGAAGGGTTACAAAAATAGCTCTAGTTACAGATTGGTAGCCCCGATTTGAATTCCGACGACTTGCGTGAAAAGCAGAAGAGTAGGGGAAGATTTTATATAGCAAACATGTTTTTCTGTAAAATGTTGGGAAAGGGGTCAAAACGGCAGTTGTTTGTGAAAGTTTAAAAAACACATGGTAATGTATTTAGTAAAACTGCTGTAACGTAAGTTCCATACTGAATAAACCTTCTCCGCATTTGACAAGCAGAGAAGTTAGAGGAAGTTTTAATCCAATATATTTTTGTCAAACTCTTTGGTTTAGTGGTCAAAATGATAGTTGTTTTGAATTGAATGAATCTGCTAACTTCTGACATTTTTTACCGAAGCCAGAAAAACAGGCGAAGGGTTACAAAAATAGCTCTAGTTACAGATTGGTAGCCCCGATTTGAATTCCGACGACTTGCTTGAAAAGCAGAAGAGTAGGGGAAGATTTTATATAGCAAACATGTTTTTCTGTAAAATGTTGGGAAAGGGGTCAAAACGGCAGTTGTTTGTGAAAGTTTAAAAAACACATGGTAATGCATTTAGTAAAACTGCTGTAACGTAAGTTCCATACTGAATAAACCTTCTCCGCATTTGACAAGCAGAGAAGTTAGAGGAAGTTTTAATCCAATATATTTTTGTCAAACTCTTTGGTTTAGTGGTCAAAATGATAGTTGTTTTGAATTGAATGAATCTGCTAACTTCTGACATTTTTTACCGAAGCCAGAAAAACAGGCGAAGGGTTACAAAAATAGCTCTAGTTACAGATTGGTAGCCCCGATTTGAATTCCGACGACTTGCTTGAAAAGCAGAAGAGTAGGGGAAGATTTTATATAGCAAACATGTTTTTCTGTAAAATGTTGGGAAAGGGGTCAAAACGGCAGTTGTTTGTGAAAGTTTAAAAAACACATGGTAATGCATTTAGTAAAACTGCTGTAACGTAAGTTCCATACTGAATAAACCTTCTCCGCATTTGACAAGCAGAGAAGTTAGAGGAAGTTTTAATCCAATATATTTTTGTCAAACTCTTTGGTTTAGTGGTCAAAATGATAGTTGTTTTGAATTGAATGAATCTGCTAACTTCTGACATTTTTTACCGAAGCCAGAAAAACAGGCGAAGGGTTACAAAAATAGCTCTAGTTACAGATTGGTAGCCCCGATTTGAATTCCGACGACTTGCGTGAAAAGCAGAAGAGTAGGGGAAGATTTTATATAGCAAACATGTTTTTCTGTAAAATGTTGGGAAAGGGGTCAAAACGGCAGTTGTTTGTGAAAGTTTAAAAAACACATGGTAATGTATTTAGTAAAACTGCTGTAACGTAAGTTCCATACTGAATAAACCTTCTCCGCATTTGACAAGCAGAGAAGTTAGAGGAAGTTTTAATCCAATATATTTTTGTCAAACTCTTTGGTTTAGTGGTCAAAATGATAGTTGTTTTGAATTGAATGAATCTGCTAACTTCTGACATTTTTTACCGAAGCCAGAAAAACAGGCGAAGGGTTACAAAAATAGCTCTAGTTACAGATTGGTAGCCCCGATTTGAATTCCGACGACTTGCGTGAAAAGCAGAAGAGTAGGGGAAGATTTTATATAGCAAACATGTTTTTCTGTAAAATGTTGGGAAAGGGGTCAAAACGGCAGTTGTTTGTGAAAGTTTAAAAAACACATGGTAATGTATTTAGTAAAACTGCTGTAACGTAAGTTCCATACTGAATAAACCTTCTCCGCATTTGACAAGCAGAGAAGTTAGAGGAAGTTTTAATCCAATATATTTTTGTCAAACTCTTTGGTTTAGTGGTCAAAATGATAGTTGTTTTGAATTGAATGAATCTGCTAACTTCTGACATTTTTTACCGAAGCCAGAAAAACAGGCGAAGGGTTACAAAAATAGCTCTAGTTACAGATTGGTAGCCCCGATTTGAATTCCGACGACTTGCTTGAAAAGCAGAAGAGTAGGGGAAGATTTTATATAGCAAACATGTTTTTCTGTAAAATGTTGGGAAAGGGGTCAAAACGGCAGTTGTTTGTGAAAGTTTAAAAAACACATGGTAATGTATTTAGTAAAACTGCTGTAACGTAAGTTCCATACTGAATAAACCTTCTCCGCATTTGACAAGCAGAGAAGTTAGAGGAAGTTTTAATCCAATATATTTTTGTCAAACTCTTTGGTTTAGTGGTCAAAATGATAGTTGTTTTGAATTGAATGAATCTGCTAACTTCTGACATTTTTTACCGAAGCCAGAAAAACAGGCGAAGGGTTACAAAAATAGCTCTAGTTACAGATTGGTAGCCCCGATTTGAATTCCGACGACTTGCTTGAAAAGCAGAAGAGTAGGGGAAGATTTTATATAGCAAACATGTTTTTCTGTAAAATGTTGGGAAAGGGGTCAAAACGGCAGTTGTTTGTGAAAGTTTAAAAAACACATGGTAATGCATTTAGTAAAACTGCTGTAACGTAAGTTCCATACTGAATAAACCTTCTCCGCATTTGACAAGCAGAGAAGTTAGAGGAAGTTTTAATCCAATATATTTTTGTCAAACTCTTTGGTTTAGTGGTCAAAATGATAGTTGTTTTGAATTGAATGAATCTGCTAACTTCTGACATTTTTTACCGAAGCCAGAAAAACAGGCGAAGGGTTACAAAAATAGCTCTAGTTACAGATTGGTAGCCCCGATTTGAATTCCGACGACTTGCGTGAAAAGCAGAAGAGTAGGGGAAGATTTTATATAGCAAACATGTTTTTCTGTAAAATGTTGGGAAAGGGGTCAAAACGGCAGTTGTTTGTGAAAGTTTAAAAAACACATGGTAATGTATTTAGTAAAACTGCTGTAACGTAAGTTCCATACTGAATAAACCTTCTCCGCATTTGACAAGCAGAGAAGTTAGAGGAAGTTTTAATCCAATATATTTTTGTCAAACTCTTTGGTTTAGTGGTCAAAATGATAGTTGTTTTGAATTGAATGAATCTGCTAACTTCTGACATTTTTTACCGAAGCCAGAAAAACAGGCGAAGGGTTACAAAAATAGCTCTAGTTACAGATTGGTAGCCCCGATTTGAATTCCGACGACTTGCTTGAAAAGCAGAAGAGTAGGGGAAGATTTTATATAGCAAACATGTTTTTCTGTAAAATGTTGGGAAAGGGGTCAAAACGGCAGTTGTTTGTGAAAGTTTAAAAAACACATGGTAATGTATTTAGTAAAACTGCTGTAACGTAAGTTCCATACTGAATAAACCTTCTCCGCATTTGACAAGCAGAGAAGTTAGAGGAAGTTTTAATCCAATATATTTTTGTCAAACTCTTTGGTTTAGTGGTCAAAATGATAGTTGTTTTGAATTGAATGAATCTGCTAACTTCTGACATTTTTTACCGAAGCCAGAAAAACAGGCGAAGGGTTACAAAAATAGCTCTAGTTACAGATTGGTAGCCCCGATTTGAATTCCGACGACTTGCGTGAAAAGCAGAAGAGTAGGGGAAGATTTTATATAGCAAACATGTTTTTCTGTAAAATGTTGGGAAAGGGGTCAAAACGGCAGTTGTTTGTGAAAGTTTAAAAAACACATGGTAATGTATTTAGTAAAACTGCTGTAACGTAAGTTCCATACTGAATAAACCTTCTCCGCATTTGACAAGCAGAGAAGTTAGAGGAAGTTTTAATCCAATATATTTTTGTCAAACTCTTTGGTTTAGTGGTCAAAATGATAGTTGTTTTGAATTGAATGAATCTGCTAACTTCTGACATTTTTTACCGAAGCCAGAAAAACAGGCGAAGGGTTACAAAAATAGCTCTAGTTACAGATTGGTAGCCCCGATTTGAATTCCGACGACTTGCGTGAAAAGCAGAAGAGTAGGGGAAGATTTTATATAGCAAACATGTTTTTCTGTAAAATGTTGGGAAAGGGGTCAAAACGGCAGTTGTTTGTGAAAGTTTAAAAAACACATGGTAATGTATTTAGTAAAACTGCTGTAACGTAAGTTCCATACTGAATAAACCTTCTCCGCATTTGACAAGCAGAGAAGTTAGAGGAAGTTTTAATCCAATATATTTTTGTCAAACTCTTTGGTTTAGTGGTCAAAATGATAGTTGTTTTGAATTGAATGAATCTGCTAACTTCTGACATTTTTTACCGAAGCCAGAAAAACAGGCGAAGGGTTACAAAAATAGCTCTAGTTACAGATTGGTAGCCCCGATTTGAATTCCGACGACTTGCTTGAAAAGCAGAAGAGTAGGGGAAGATTTTATATAGCAAACATGTTTTTCTGTAAAATGTTGGGAAAGGGGTCAAAACGGCAGTTGTTTGTGAAAGTTTAAAAAACACATGGTAATGCATTTAGTAAAACTGCTGTAACGTAAGTTCCATACTGAATAAACCTTCTCCGCATTTGACAAGCAGAGAAGTTAGAGGAAGTTTTAATCCAATATATTTTTGTCAAACTCTTTGGTTTAGTGGTCAAAATGATAGTTGTTTTGAATTGAATGAATCTGCTAACTTCTGACATTTTTTACCGAAGCCAGAAAAACAGGCGAAGGGTTACAAAAATAGCTCTAGTTACAGATTGGTAGCCCCGATTTGAATTCCGACGACTTGCGTGAAAAGCAGAAGAGTAGGGGAAGATTTTATATAGCAAACATGTTTTTCTGTAAAATGTTGGGAAAGGGGTCAAAACGGCAGTTGTTTGTGAAAGTTTAAAAAACACATGGTAATGTATTTAGTAAAACTGCTGTAACGTAAGTTCCATACTGAATAAACCTTCTCCGCATTTGACAAGCAGAGAAGTTAGAGGAAGTTTTAATCCAATATATTTTTGTCAAACTCTTTGGTTTAGTGGTCAAAATGATAGTTGTTTTGAATTGAATGAATCTGCTAACTTCTGACATTTTTTACCGAAGCCAGAAAAACAGGCGAAGGGTTACAAAAATAGCTCTAGTTACAGATTGGTAGCCCCGATTTGAATTCCGACGACTTGCGTGAAAAGCAGAAGAGTAGGGGAAGATTTTATATAGCAAACATGTTTTTCTGTAAAATGTTGGGAAAGGGGTCAAAACGGCAGTTGTTTGTGAAAGTTTAAAAAACACATGGTAATGTATTTAGTAAAACTGCTGTAACGTAAGTTCCATACTGAATAAACCTTCTCCGCATTTGACAAGCAGAGAAGTTAGAGGAAGTTTTAATCCAATATATTTTTGTCAAACTCTTTGGTTTAGTGGTCAAAATGATAGTTGTTTTGAATTGAATGAATCTGCTAACTTCTGACATTTTTTACCGAAGCCAGAAAAACAGGCGAAGGGTTACAAAAATAGCTCTAGTTACAGATTGGTAGCCCCGATTTGAATTCCGACGACTTGCGTGAAAAGCAGAAGAGTAGGGGAAGATTTTATATAGCAAACATGTTTTTCTGTAAAATGTTGGGAAAGGGGTCAAAACGGCAGTTGTTTGTGAAAGTTTAAAAAACACATGGTAATGTATTTAGTAAAACTGCTGTAACGTAAGTTCCATACTGAATAAACCTTCTCCGCATTTGACAAGCAGAGAAGTTAGAGGAAGTTTTAATCCAATATATTTTTGTCAAACTCTTTGGTTTAGTGGTCAAAATGATAGTTGTTTTGAATTGAATGAATCTGCTAACTTCTGACATTTTTTACCGAAGCCAGAAAAACAGGCGAAGGGTTACAAAAATAGCTCTAGTTACAGATTGGTAGCCCCGATTTGAATTCCGACGACTTGCGTGAAAAGCAGAAGAGTAGGGGAAGATTTTATATAGCAAACATGTTTTTCTGTAAAATGTTGGGAAAGGGGTCAAAACGGCAGTTGTTTGTGAAAGTTTAAAAAACACATGGTAATGTATTTAGTAAAACTGCTGTAACGTAAGTTCCATACTGAATAAACCTTCTCCGCATTTGACAAGCAGAGAAGTTAGAGGAAGTTTTAATCCAATATATTTTTGTCAAACTCTTTGGTTTAGTGGTCAAAATGATAGTTGTTTTGAATTGAATGAATCTGCTAACTTCTGACATTTTTTACCGAAGCCAGAAAAACAGGCGAAGGGTTACAAAAATAGCTCTAGTTACAGATTGGTAGCCCCGATTTGAATTCCGACGACTTGCTTGAAAAGCAGAAGAGTAGGGGAAGATTTTATATAGCAAACATGTTTTTCTGTAAAATGTTGGGAAAGGGGTCAAAACGGCAGTTGTTTGTGAAAGTTTAAAAAACACATGGTAATGTATTTAGTAAAACTGCTGTAACGTAAGTTCCATACTGAATAAACCTTCTCCGCATTTGACAAGCAGAGAAGTTAGAGGAAGTTTTAATCCAATATATTTTTGTCAAACTCTTTGGTTTAGTGGTCAAAATGATAGTTGTTTTGAATTGAATGAATCTGCTAACTTCTGACATTTTTTACCGAAGCCAGAAAAACAGGCGAAGGGTTACAAAAATAGCTCTAGTTACAGATTGGTAGCCCCGATTTGAATTCCGACGACTTGCTTGAAAAGCAGAAGAGTAGGGGAAGATTTTATATAGCAAACATGTTTTTCTGTAAAATGTTGGGAAAGGGGTCAAAACGGCAGTTGTTTGTGAAAGTTTAAAAAACACATGGTAATGCATTTAGTAAAACTGCTGTAACGTAAGTTCCATACTGAATAAACCTTCTCCGCATTTGACAAGCAGAGAAGTTAGAGGAAGTTTTAATCCAATATATTTTTGTCAAACTCTTTGGTTTAGTGGTCAAAATGATAGTTGTTTTGAATTGAATGAATCTGCTAACTTCTGACATTTTTTACCGAAGCCAGAAAAACAGGCGAAGGGTTACAAAAATAGCTCTAGTTACAGATTGGTAGCCCCGATTTGAATTCCGACGACTTGCGTGAAAAGCAGAAGAGTAGGGGAAGATTTTATATAGCAAACATGTTTTTCTGTAAAATGTTGGGAAAGGGGTCAAAACGGCAGTTGTTTGTGAAAGTTTAAAAAACACATGGTAATGTGTTTAGTAAAACTGCTGTAACGTAAGTTCCATACTGAATAAACCTTCTCCGCATTTGACAAGCAGAGAAGTTAGAGGAAGTTTTAATCCAATATATTTTTGTCAAACTCTTTGGTTTAGTGGTCAAAATGATAGTTGTTTTGAATTGAATGAATCTGCTAACTTCTGACATTTTTT
This sequence comes from Salvelinus alpinus, assembly GCF_045679555.1. Classification (NCBI taxonomy): domain Eukaryota; kingdom Metazoa; phylum Chordata; class Actinopteri; order Salmoniformes; family Salmonidae; genus Salvelinus; species Salvelinus alpinus. Next base: position 26,377,006 of record NC_092100.1, read on the forward strand.
ACCGAAGCCAGAAAAACAGGCGAAGGGTTACAAAAATAGCTCTAGTTACAGATTGGTAGCCCCGATTTGAATTCCGACGACTTGCGTGAAAAGCAGAAGAGTAGGGGAAGATTTTATATAGCAAACATGTTTTTCTGTAAAATGTTGGGAAAGGGGTCAAAACGGCAGTTGTTTGTGAAAGTTTAAAAAACACATGGTAATGTATTTAGTAAAACTGCTGTAACGTAAGTTCCATACTGAATAAACCTTCTCCGCATTTGACAAGCAGAGAAGTTAGAGGAAGTTTTAATCCAATATATTTTTGTCAAACTCTTTGGTTTAGTGGTCAAAATGATAGTTGTTTTGAATTGAATGAATCTGCTAACTTCTGACATTTTTTACCGAAGCCAGAAAAACAGGCGAAGGGTTACAAAAATAGCTCTAGTTACAGATTGGTAGCCCCGATTTGAATTCCGACGACTTGCGTGAAAAGCAGAAGAGTAGGGGAAGATTTTATATAGCAAACATGTTTTTCTGTAAAATGTTGGGAAAGGGGTCAAAACGGCAGTTGTTTGTGAAAGTTTAAAAAACACATGGTAATGTATTTAGTAAAACTGCTGTAACGTAAGTTCCATACTGAATAAACCTTCTCCGCATTTGACAAGCAGAGAAGTTAGAGGAAGTTTTAATCCAATATATTTTTGTCAAACTCTTTGGTTTAGTGGTCAAAATGATAGTTGTTTTGAATTGAATGAATCTGCTAACTTCTGACATTTTTTACCGAAGCCAGAAAAACAGGCGAAGGGTTACAAAAATAGCTCTAGTTACAGATTGGTAGCCCCGATTTGAATTCCGACGACTTGCTTGAAAAGCAGAAGAGTAGGGGAAGATTTTATATAGCAAACATGTTTTTCTGTAAAATGTTGGGAAAGGGGTCAAAACGGCAGTTGTTTGTGAAAGTTTAAAAAACACATGGTAATGCATTTAGTAAAACTGCTGTAACGTAAGTTCCATACTGAATAAACCTTCTCCGCATTTGACAAGCAGAGAAGTTAGAGGAAGTTTTAATCCAATATATTTTTGTCAAACTCTTTGGTTTAGTGGTCAAAATGATAGTTGTTTTGAATTGAATGAATCTGCTAACTTCTGACATTTTTTACCGAAGCCAGAAAAACAGGCGAAGGGTTACAAAAATAGCTCTAGTTACAGATTGGTAGCCCCGATTTGAATTCCGACGACTTGCGTGAAAAGCAGAAGAGTAGGGGAAGATTTTATATAGCAAACATGTTTTTCTGTAAAATGTTGGGAAAGGGGTCAAAACGGCAGTTGTTTGTGAAAGTTTAAAAAACACATGGTAATGTATTTAGTAAAACTGCTGTAACGTAAGTTCCATACTGAATAAACCTTCTCCGCATTTGACAAGCAGAGAAGTTAGAGGAAGTTTTAATCCAATATATTTTTGTCAAACTCTTTGGTTTAGTGGTCAAAATGATAGTTGTTTTGAATTGAATGAATCTGCTAACTTCTGACATTTTTTACCGAAGCCAGAAAAACAGGCGAAGGGTTACAAAAATAGCTCTAGTTACAGATTGGTAGCCCCGATTTGAATTCCGACGACTTGCTTGAAAAGCAGAAGAGTAGGGGAAGATTTTATATAGCAAACATGTTTTTCTGTAAAATGTTGGGAAAGGGGTCAAAACGGCAGTTGTTTGTGAAAGTTTAAAAAACACATGGTAATGTATTTAGTAAAACTGCTGTAACGTAAGTTCCATACTGAATAAACCTTCTCCGCATTTGACAAGCAGAGAAGTTAGAGGAAGTTTTAATCCAATATATTTTTGTCAAACTCTTTGGTTTAGTGGTCAAAATGATAGTTGTTTTGAATTGAATGAATCTGCTAACTTCTGACATTTTTTACCGAAGCCAGAAAAACAGGCGAAGGGTTACAAAAATAGCTCTAGTTACAGATTGGTAGCCCCGATTTGAATTCCGACGACTTGCTTGAAAAGCAGAAGAGTAGGGGAAGATTTTATATAGCAAACATGTTTTTCTGTAAAATGTTGGGAAAGGGGTCAAAACGGCAGTTGTTTGTGAAAGTTTAAAAAACACATGGTAATGTATTTAGTAAAACTGCTGTAACGTAAGTTCCATACTGAATAAACCTTCTCCGCATTTGACAAGCAGAGAAGTTAGAGGAAGTTTTAATCCAATATATTTTTGTCAAACTCTTTGGTTTAGTGGTCAAAATGATAGTTGTTTTGAATTGAATGAATCTGCTAACTTCTGACATTTTTTACCGAAGCCAGAAAAACAGGCGAAGGGTTACAAAAATAGCTCTAGTTACAGATTGGTAGCCCCGATTTGAATTCCGACGACTTGCGTGAAAAGCAGAAGAGTAGGGGAAGATTTTATATAGCAAACATGTTTTTCTGTAAAATGTTGGGAAAGGGGTCAAAACGGCAGTTGTTTGTGAAAGTTTAAAAAACACATGGTAATGTATTTAGTAAAACTGCTGTAACGTAAGTTCCATACTGAATAAACCTTCTCCGCATTTGACAAGCAGAGAAGTTAGAGGAAGTTTTAATCCAATATATTTTTGTCAAACTCTTTGGTTTAGTGGTCAAAATGATAGTTGTTTTGAATTGAATGAATCTGCTAACTTCTGACATTTTTTACCGAAGCCAGAAAAACAGGCGAAGGGTTACAAAAATAGCTCTAGTTACAGATTGGTAGCCCCGATTTGAATTCCGACGACTTGCGTGAAAAGCAGAAGAGTAGGGGAAGATTTTATATAGCAAACATGTTTTTCTGTAAAATGTTGGGAAAGGGGTCAAAACGGCAGTTGTTTGTGAAAGTTTAAAAAACACATGGTAATGTATTTAGTAAAACTGCTGTAACGTAAGTTCCATACTGAATAAACCTTCTCCGCATTTGACAAGCAGAGAAGTTAGAGGAAGTTTTAATCCAATATATTTTTGTCAAACTCTTTGGTTTAGTGGTCAAAATGATAGTTGTTTTGAATTGAATGAATCTGCTAACTTCTGACATTTTTTACCGAAGCCAGAAAAACAGGCGAAGGGTTACAAAAATAGCTCTAGTTACAGATTGGTAGCCCCGATTTGAATTCCGACGACTTGCTTGAAAAGCAGAAGAGTAGGGGAAGATTTTATATAGCAAACATGTTTTTCTGTAAAATGTTGGGAAAGGGGTCAAAACGGCAGTTGTTTGTGAAAGTTTAAAAAACACATGGTAATGCATTTAGTAAAACTGCTGTAACGTAAGTTCCATACTGAATAAACCTTCTCCGCATTTGACAAGCAGAGAAGTTAGAGGAAGTTTTAATCCAATATATTTTTGTCAAACTCTTTGGTTTAGTGGTCAAAATGATAGTTGTTTTGAATTGAATGAATCTGCTAACTTCTGACATTTTTTACCGAAGCCAGAAAAACAGGCGAAGGGTTACAAAAATAGCTCTAGTTACAGATTGGTAGCCCCGATTTGAATTCCGACGACTTGCGTGAAAAGCAGAAGAGTAGGGGAAGATTTTATATAGCAAACATGTTTTTCTGTAAAATGTTGGGAAAGGGGTCAAAACGGCAGTTGTTTGTGAAAGTTTAAAAAACACATGGTAATGTATTTAGTAAAACTGCTGTAACGTAAGTTCCATACTGAATAAACCTTCTCCGCATTTGACAAGCAGAGAAGTTAGAGGAAGTTTTAATCCAATATATTTTTGTCAAACTCTTTGGTTTAGTGGTCAAAATGATAGTTGTTTTGAATTGAATGAATCTGCTAACTTCTGACATTTTTTACCGAAGCCAGAAAAACAGGCGAAGGGTTACAAAAATAGCTCTAGTTACAGATTGGTAGCCCCGATTTGAATTCCGACGACTTGCTTGAAAAGCAGAAGAGTAGGGGAAGATTTTATATAGCAAACATGTTTTTCTGTAAAATGTTGGGAAAGGGGTCAAAACGGCAGTTGTTTGTGAAAGTTTAAAAAACACATGGTAATGCATTTAGTAAAACTGCTGTAACGTAAGTTCCATACTGAATAAACCTTCTCCGCATTTGACAAGCAGAGAAGTTAGAGGAAGTTTTAATCCAATATATTTTTGTCAAACTCTTTGGTTTAGTGGTCAAAATGATAGTTGTTTTGAATTGAATGAATCTGCTAACTTCTGACATTTTTTACCGAAGCCAGAAAAACAGGCGAAGGGTTACAAAAATAGCTCTAGTTACAGATTGGTAGCCCCGATTTGAATTCCGACGACTTGCGTGAAAAGCAGAAGAGTAGGGGAAGATTTTATATAGCAAACATGTTTTTCTGTAAAATGTTGGGAAAGGGGTCAAAACGGCAGTTGTTTGTGAAAGTTTAAAAAACACATGGTAATGTATTTAGTAAAACTGCTGTAACGTAAGTTCCATACTGAATAAACCTTCTCCGCATTTGACAAGCAGAGAAGTTAGAGGAAGTTTTAATCCAATATATTTTTGTCAAACTCTTTGGTTTAGTGGTCAAAATGATAGTTGTTTTGAATTGAATGAATCTGCTAACTTCTGACATTTTTTACCGAAGCCAGAAAAACAGGCGAAGGGTTACAAAAATAGCTCTAGTTACAGATTGGTAGCCCCGATTTGAATTCCGACGACTTGCGTGAAAAGCAGAAGAGTAGGGGAAGATTTTATATAGCAAACATGTTTTTCTGTAAAATGTTGGGAAAGGGGTCAAAACGGCAGTTGTTTGTGAAAGTTTAAAAAACACATGGTAATGTATTTAGTAAAACTGCTGTAACGTAAGTTCCATACTGAATAAACCTTCTCCGCATTTGACAAGCAGAGAAGTTAGAGGAAGTTTTAATCCAATATATTTTTGTCAAACTCTTTGGTTTAGTGGTCAAAATGATAGTTGTTTTGAATTGAATGAATCTGCTAACTTCTGACATTTTTTACCGAAGCCAGAAAAACAGGCGAAGGGTTACAAAAATAGCTCTAGTTACAGATTGGTAGCCCCGATTTGAATTCCGACGACTTGCGTGAAAAGCAGAAGAGTAGGGGAAGATTTTATATAGCAAACATGTTTTTCTGTAAAATGTTGGGAAAGGGGTCAAAACGGCAGTTGTTTGTGAAAGTTTAAAAAACACATGGTAATGTATTTAGTAAAACTGCTGTAACGTAAGTTCCATACTGAATAAACCTTCTCCGCATTTGACAAGCAGAGAAGTTAGAGGAAGTTTTAATCCAATATATTTTTGTCAAACTCTTTGGTTTAGTGGTCAAAATGATAGTTGTTTTGAATTGAATGAATCTGCTAACTTCTGACATTTTTTACCGAAGCCAGAAAAACAGGCGAAGGGTTACAAAAATAGCTCTAGTTACAGATTGGTAGCCCCGATTTGAATTCCGACGACTTGCGTGAAAAGCAGAAGAGTAGGGGAAGATTTTATATAGCAAACATGTTTTTCTGTAAAATGTTGGGAAAGGGGTCAAAACGGCAGTTGTTTGTGAAAGTTTAAAAAACACATGGTAATGTATTTAGTAAAACTGCTGTAACGTAAGTTCCATACTGAATAAACCTTCTCCGCATTTGACAAGCAGAGAAGTTAGAGGAAGTTTTAATCCAATATATTTTTGTCAAACTCTTTGGTTTAGTGGTCAAAATGATAGTTGTTTTGAATTGAATGAATCTGCTAACTTCTGACATTTTTTACCGAAGCCAGAAAAACAGGCGAAGGGTTACAAAAATAGCTCTAGTTACAGATTGGTAGCCCCGATTTGAATTCCGACGACTTGCTTGAAAAGCAGAAGAGTAGGGGAAGATTTTATATAGCAAACATGTTTTTCTGTAAAATGTTGGGAAAGGGGTCAAAACGGCAGTTGTTTGTGAAAGTTTAAAAAACACATGGTAATGCATTTAGTAAAACTGCTGTAACGTAAGTTCCATACTGAATAAACCTTCTCCGCATTTGACAAGCAGAGAAGTTAGAGGAAGTTTTAATCCAATATATTTTTGTCAAACTCTTTGGTTTAGTGGTCAAAATGATAGTTGTTTTGAATTGAATGAATCTGCTAACTTCTGACATTTTTTACCGAAGCCAGAAAAACAGGCGAAGGGTTACAAAAATAGCTCTAGTTACAGATTGGTAGCCCCGATTTGAATTCCGACGACTTGCGTGAAAAGCAGAAGAGTAGGGGAAGATTTTATATAGCAAACATGTTTTTCTGTAAAATGTTGGGAAAGGGGTCAAAACGGCAGTTGTTTGTGAAAGTTTAAAAAACACATGGTAATGTATTTAGTAAAACTGCTGTAACGTAAGTTCCATACTGAATAAACCTTCTCCGCATTTGACAAGCAGAGAAGTTAGAGGAAGTTTTAATCCAATATATTTTTGTCAAACTCTTTGGTTTAGTGGTCAAAATGATAGTTGTTTTGAATTGAATGAATCTGCTAACTTCTGACATTTTTTACCGAAGCCAGAAAAACAGGCGAAGGGTTACAAAAATAGCTCTAGTTACAGATTGGTAGCCCCGATTTGAATTCCGACGACTTGCTTGAAAAGCAGAAGAGTAGGGGAAGATTTTATATAGCAAACATGTTTTTCTGTAAAATGTTGGGAAAGGGGTCAAAACGGCAGTTGTTTGTGAAAGTTTAAAAAACA